>NC_090364.1:9498540-9731040 GCF_035084215.1 Heptranchias perlo
CCGCGGATATTGATGAAGTTCCACCCGTTGTGACCGTTATTCTGCTTTTGTTTTCTGATACGGTTATCTCTTAAAGCAGACAAAGCCCAAACGCAAATATGTTCAGTCATTGTGGTTTAGATGTTGACTCAGCAATAACACGGGATATTTTCTTTAGGAGGAAACTAGTCCTAATGGTTATTTGTTTGAAGAATTCTATTGCGAAGAATTCAGCATCTTACAACTTGCTGGTTCGAATCAGCCCTGACTGATGGACGAGAATCTCTTTTCTCTCGGCTATGGTGAAGGGACATCGAGAAGATTCAGTCCATTCCCCAGTGGGTATGGTCCCACTCTATAAAAGCTTTACCATGATTCAGTCACCAGTCACCGGTTAACATAACGGGTAGTTCACCTTAGAAAAAGTATGAGGGGTGGAAAATGGAAATAGTCACACTGGAGGTAAGCGGTGTCCTTCTGAGATTTGGATTGTTGGGACAGATCAGAGGGAGCTGGCCATGTTACATTTGTATGAGTATTTAGAACGGGCATAAAGAAATAATTCATTCGCCACCACTGACATTCGTCATATTGAGGAGCATGAGATTCTCAAAAAATACATTAAAAATGGCTTGTAGCCCACTTGTTGGACATGTGTACAGATAATTTTGGGGACATCCAAGTAGGCAGTGGTTAGGATCCTTATGCAAAAAGATTGAAAGCTGTAAATCTAACAACGAATTCCCTGCACTGTCTCTACTACAACAACAACTTGCATTTATATAGCGCCTTTAAAGTAGTAAAACATCCCAAGGTGCTTACTGTCATCTGCCAGGTGTTCACGTGCTTTGCCTCAGAGGATAATTAATTATTAGCGATAACCTACATGCACTCCTTTCCCTGGATTCAGTTATCTTTTATTTATTTGCGTGATTGCCATTTAATTAATTTTTTTAGTGTTTGGTGCATTTGATCTTTCTTTAACCCTTTCACTTTGAAATGATTTCCAATCGTCCACCTCTTCATTTTGGTGATAACATTGTCTTATCGTCTCCAGCCCAGCTTGATTGGATTAAAATCTTCTTCCTCTCTCTCTCTCCTCTCTCTCTCCCTTCTCTCCTCTCTCTTTCTCTCTCTCTCTCTCTCTCTCTCCCTTCTCTCCTCTCTCTCTCTTCTCTCCTCTCCTCTCTCTCTCCCTTCTCTCCTCTCTCTCTCTCTTCTCTCTCTTCTCTCTCTCCTCTCTCTCTCTCCTCTCTCTATATCTCTCTCTCTCTCTCTCTCTCTCTCTCTCCCCCTCGGTTGTTAGGTTCCACGGTTGGCTGCAGTCTCTATCCAGTGCCAAACGGGCACGAGCCCATGGCGCAAAAGTGCCTCAGTCTACCGTTAATTGCTGCCAAATTTTCATTCTCAACCAGAGAAACCACAAAAGAAGCATTCCTGTGTTATGAAATTTTAGCAAAAAGGGAGAGAGCCTAAATTTTCTGAGTATGTGGTAAGAAACCTTCACCGTTGACGGTGAGCACACTACCGGCAATTTTCCAATATGCACCGGCGGCAGATGAAGTTCCTCGCCACTGATGTATAGACAGAGGAATGATTCCCTTCCCCCCCCTTCCTACCTGGGGTTGCCAACCCTCCAGGATTGCCCTGGAGTCTCCAGGAATTAAAGGCAAATCTCCAGGACACTGTTATGAGCAACACCCGGGAGAAAAGTCATAGAGGCATTAAAAACAATTGTGTTTTAAAAAAATGTCTTTAAAAGCTTTTGTTTATTTGTTATAAAAATATCAGACATGGGAAAAAAGATTGTTTGACCGACTGTCAAGAATCATCGAATCAGGCAATGAGGAGTCAATTCGCTTTTTAATTGATGTGGGTGCACTGCGTGTTGGGCGACCGATGGTGGGAGTGTGGGGGCGGGGCAGTTGGAGGCAGGAGGTCATGTGATGACACCTCCAGGAATAAGACTGGAGTTGGCAACCCTACCTCCCACCACCTCCTCCCCAGGTGAGTAAAGGTGATGGAGCATCAGGAGAAAGTGCACAATTTGTCCATTTGGCTTTCTGAGCATTCTTACCCTACAAGAAAACGTAGGGAAAGACTAGGGAAAAAAGGGGGAAAAAGTCCCTTTAACTAAGGCCTTGTTAAAGCCAATAAGGTCGAGATATATTTACAGTCGCTGAACTGCTGTTTGTCACTCCCCTTTTTCGTTCTGACTGCGCACTTCTTTTAGTTTTGTTCGCTTGGCTTTTGGTCAACCAGCCGTTACTTTCTGCACAATGAAAGAATGACAGACTGCAAGATAAAACTGAATTCGTTTTTACTGAGTAGTGCATTGCTCACGGCGTACGTCACTAATAAGGGAGAAATTGGTTTAGGCCCATTTTCGGGTGCAAAATGGAGGCCCGGAGCTCATCCGAAATTGGGCCTTTGGCCTCATCAACATTATTCAGACAAGCTGCAGATGCCAATCGGGCAACCCCATGCACTTTGCCAGTTTTGAGGATACCAATTTGGGCGATGCCGGCAGTGGCCCTCAGCTAGGTCTTGGGAGGGAGGAGAACGGGAGGGAGGCGGGCGTGGGCTGGCAGCAGACCACAGTAGTGCTTGGAGGCAGGAAGAGCAATCCTGTTTCTCCTGGCTCCATATTAAGGTAAGTTAAAATTCAAAAACTTACCTTATTGTTGGTGGCCTCCAACGGTTCCTTTAAGGACCGCTGGTTACGCTGGAGAAGATCCCAAGAAACGCTGTTGATGATTGAGCAGCTAGAATTACCAATGGATACTTGAGGGGTCTGTCTCAGGGGGATAGGATTCTTCTCATTTGGCTATAGATGACCCTGAAAGTCAATGCCCTAATAGGTAAAAGGAAAAAGAAAAGAACTTGCATTTATATAGCGCCTTTCATGACCTCAGGATCTCCCAAAATGTTTTACAGACAGGGAAGTACTTTTTGATGTGTAGTCACTGTTGTAATGTAGGTAAACATGCCAGCCAATTTACGCACAGCAAGGTCCCACAAACAGCAATGAGATAGATAATCAGAAGATCTGTTTTGGTGATGTTGGTTAAGGGATAAATATTGGGAGGACTCCCCTGCTCTTCTTTGAATAGTGCCCTCGAATAGCGCCCATCTTGTATGTCTACCTGAGAGGGCAGACGGGGTTTCTGTTTAACGTCTCTGACACCTCTGACATTGCAGCACTCCCTCAGTACTGCACTGGAGTGTCAGCCTGGATTATGCGCTCATAGGTAGTCTGGATGAGAAACCAACTTACCAGTGCTCTTTGCTGGTAAATGGCACCATCTTAGCTGGTTAAAATGCAGCAGTACCCACGGACATGGGGATTCCTCAACCGTGGCCTTGCTGTGCCTCAACTCTAGGTAACTAGAGTGGGTCCCAATGGAGGTAGCTCGATATCAAGCAAACCAAAACTGCCAGTGCAATTGGAGTCTCATAAACCTGGTGATAGGTTTCCACACAGGTCAGACACACAGCTGACAAAAAAAGTAATTAAATTCTTCTATTCTAGATTCTTACCTCCATGTTCTTCTGCAGGTCGGTCTGTCTGCTTTTAATTAAACCAATATAGTTACAATGTTCAGACATTTCCTTCTACACTTATAATACTCTCAAGTTGGATTATTGAATTTCTCAACATTTATAGTGGTTAAAATGGCTCATTAATTGCTCAGGACGTGTTAAAATCTCATTATTGCAAGTGTAACAGTGATTGGCTACTGCATTTTGTGGCCACTAATAAGACCGTGGACGTTTACTGCCATTTGGCCCATCGTTTCTGTGCCTGATTTTGCAATCCAAAACAAATCTCACTGCCCCGCCTCTCCCCATAGCCCTGTGCTTCAAATATTTATCTACGTTTCTCCTAAAAGATGCAATGATCCTTGCTTCAACCACTCCCTGTGGCAAAACATTCCATGCTCTAACAACCCTCTGCATGAAGACATTTTCTTAATCTCTCTCCTCACTCTCTTAGTATCAATGTTAAATTAATGACCCTCTCATCACTGACTCCCCACTAGAGAAAATAATCTTCCCTTATTCATTCTATCAAACCTCTTCAGAATTTTAAGTCACTATTAAAACTCCTTTTAGTCTTCTCTGCTTCAGGGAAATAGTCCCAAACTCTCCTCATGCCTATGGTTTCCCATCTTTAACACCATCCTGGTGAATCTAGGCTTTAATATCCTTACTCTAATGGGGCACCAAAGAGATCTCTATCTACGACCTAACTATTGCCTTGTACAGCGTTATCATTGCTTCTTTACTGTTGTAATCTATACCCCTGTTTCTAAAACCCAAAGTGTTACTGGCTTTATCTACCTGTACTTACATTTCCAGGGGATAATGTAATGAAAAAGCATTCTCTAAAATTGCATATGCGATAATAGATAAAAAATACATGATTCCCAGAAAGTGGGAGACATGGGGCTCGATTTTAGGGTCGGGTTACCTGCGGGTTTCCAGCGGGGGGGCCCCGAAAATCCCGATCTCCGATCACGCGACCGGATTCGGACGAAATCCCGGCCACTTCCGGGTACCGCGCTGACGTGCGGGGCTGCGCGCGCAAGCCCCGCTGGTGGGAATCCCGCAGGCAATTAAAGCCAGCGGGGTTCCACTTGAGAGCACTTAACTTGCTCGTTGTGGTCAGTTAATGAGCTGAAGCAGCTGTCAAAAGAGGAAATGTGGGATTTTAGGTTCAAAGCAGTCAGTTTCCCACACTGGGGGAAACAGGACCCTTCAAACCAGGCGTGTTGCAGCCAGCAGCCTGTGGCAGGTGCCAAGGTGCACTCCACGGGGGAGAGCCCTCACCCACGCAGGAGGCCACCGCGTCACATAGGGCAACCCCTGCCCCCCACCACCCCCCGGCCAAGCCAGAGGACAGACCGACACGAAACCGCAGCCCCAGTCCGAGGACCCACACACCTACCCTGCACAACCCCTCAGACCAACACCTGCCAGTTGGGTGGTGTGTGGAGACCCTTGGAGGACGAAGAGCATGACCAGCACCAGCAGCCTCGCAGTCCACGCCGTCCGCCGCAGAGACGTGGATCCCCCCAACACGGTGTGGTTGCACGCCCACCTGCACAGCAGGAGGGAGGGCTACCGCAGAGAGAGACGCGTCGCAGAGGGCACTACCCTCGCCACAGGGTCCATAGACCGAGGCGCAGCTCCCCGGACCTCTCCGAGCAGCAGTGCACAGGGAGGCGCAGATTCGCTCGACATGTAGTCGTGGAGATCTGCAGCCTCTTTCATGCCGAGCTGCTCCTGGCTGGCCCCAGCACCAACTGCTTACCTGTCGCTGGCAAAGTCACCACTGTCCTCCACACCTTCTCCTCCGCATCCTTCCAGGGTGCAGCCGGCTACACCGCCGATGTCTCTCAGTCGTCTGCGCGGACAAGCCCTGCAAATACACCTGCACCTACTCTGCAGTAACACGATGGGTGGCATCAGTGGTGGGTCCTCATAGTGATACCCAGGAGCGGGCATTATTGGACACAATGGACAGGATTCGCGGAGACATGGCAGTGGTGGTGTCAATATAATGTGTGCTGTTTGTGGCTCTGAAATTCAATATGGGTAACACCCATGACAAACCCTCAGACACCCTTGTGCACCCCCTTCATGCTGACGAGACGTTTGCCTTACCCTGCCTACTGCACATATGTGATGCATGCCCTGTGGCTGCAGCACAGGTGGTGGCAGGTTGAGTGAGGCTGGCCGTGAGGGAGATGCACGAGAGGGTGAGTATGGGATGGAGCCATGAGATTGTATGAGGATTGGGTCGCGTGTTAGTGGCAGGATGAGTACTGGCGAGGTGAGTAGGTGGAGGTAAGATGAGGATGGGGTGTGAGTGGGCATGAAGGGTGATGTGACAGAATAGTGTTGGCGGTGCCGAAGGAGATTTGGGGTGGGGGCAGTGTTGTGGCAGACGGAGTGTAGGGGAAAGACTTCGTGTTCTCACTGTGGCTGACCTACTGCGGTCATTGCAGCGCCTCCTGCACTGTATGCAGGTGGGCGATATGTTGGTGGCGCAGGTGACCCCCTCTGCCACCTCGAGCCAGGCCTTCTTGGTGGCAGAGGCAGGCCGCTTCCTCCCGCCCGCCGGGGGGAAGATCTGTGTCCTCCCCCTCCTCCTCACCCCATCTGATGATACCTGGGGTGAGGCATCATTAAACTGGGAGCAGCCTTCCCCCTGGGCTGCTCCATGCTGCAATTTGTCCCATTGGTTGCAGCATCTGTCAGTGGAGGACTGCCCCTTTAACTAGAGAGCCTCCAGCTGACAGATCGTACTGCGCATGCGCAGCCCGACCGACGCGCAGGCCAGCGCCGTGGACCCCGGAGGAGCAGGTAATTGGATCCTATTAGTGGATTGCCTGCTACGATCGCGTGGGCAACCCACTAATTTCGCCGTTCGCGTTTTCGACGCTCCCGGAGGACCACCCGCTGGGAACCCGCAGGCCTGCTAAATTCGAGCCCATGTTTTCTCAATTTGATTGATATCAGCAATGGTTTTTTTTTAAGTGAAAACAGGAATTTTGGGGTTTAGCATGGCGGGGATGGAAAAGGCAACATGTCACATTCACACAGTTGGGGTTCCTGCAATGAGGCTCATTTTGAGGCACCTTCTTGCAGACGAGCAGAGGAAGCCTTGCTCGAGAGGCAGGGAGTACTTGGCGACCACAGTGGTTGCAAAAAAACGTGGGGAGAATCTTCCATTCTCCAGGGCCGATATCACATGAAAGGGCACAAATTGAATTAAAAATTCAAAGTGAAATTGGAGCTATACTTAATAGTCCCTGATCTCAACATTCTGCTGATCTATTTCCTCTTGGCAGACTTTCTAACCTAATTCTACAGAAGTTTATCCGTCCTTTTTTCCTTCTAATTTTCAGCAACTACATGGAAACATCTGTCTTTCACTGCCTCTGGGTCTCTTCCACTATAGATTTTTGTCTGCACCTTTTTCAACTCTTGATACTATTTCCATTGCCTGTTCCCTGCACCTGCCTCTCAAGGGAGATCAAGTATAGCACAAGCAATGCCAAAGTAACCTATGTGTCTCTACAAAGTAGCTACAGTGTCAATCAGGGCTCAGTTGGTAGCACTCTCACCTCTGAGTCAGCAGGTTGTGAGTTTAAGTCCCACTCCAGAGACTTGAGCACAAAATCTAGGCTGACACTCCCAGTGCAGTGCTGAGGAAGTGCTGCAATGACGGAGATGCTGTCCTTTAGATGAGACGTTAAACCAAGGCCCTGTCTGCCCTCTCAGGTGGATGTAAAAGATCCCATGGTGCTATTTCGAAGAAGAGCAGGGGAGTTCTCCTTGGTGTCCTAATCAATATTTATCCCTCAACCAACATCACTAAAAAAAAAAGAGCGTCTGGTCATTATCACATTGCTGTTTGTGGGACCTTGCTGTGCGCAAATTGGCTGCCACATTTCCTACATTACAACAGTGACTACACTTCAAAAGTATTTCATCGGCTGTAAAGCACCTTTCGACGCCCTGAGATCGTGAAAGGGGCTATATAAATGCACATTCTTTCTTTCTATTACTGCCTTGTTCTGGCCTCTGTCTGGGTGGTTGGAGACAGGCTCGGTGGGGATGAGTCTGGGAACATTGCGGCATGATGCATGATGGGATGTAGAACGTATGAAGTCCAACCTCATTAAAATGTTAAAAGCCCCCCAAACATTCACCTTAATTTCTATTGTTAAAAAGTTACAATGCTGAGAGATTTCTTTTTCTTTTTTTTTGGTGGTCTTTAAGGCCTCATTTCAGGCCTCCCAGTCCTGGTGTGGCAGAGCAGTAAAGCTTCCTCGACTCTGTCCCATCAAAGTCTCTCAGCTCCAAGCTCGGTTGCAGCATCCCCTAGTGGACCAGTGTGACATTTCCATTCCCCACACTGGCCATTCTTATGGTGTTTCTAAGTGAGATTGCCAAATTATGGTTAGTTTTGTGCTGTGGGCCAACACCCTCTGGTGACCAGGTCGAGATGGCTCAAACTCAAAACAGGCCTTTACGCCATGGTAGGCCGGGCTGGATTCAAACTCAGAGTTACAGGGGACTAATCTCCTCGTACCATCTAAAACATGGCTCCCTCTTCCAGTTTTCTAACCCCTCCGCCCCTGACTCCGCTCTCCCCGAAAGGCACTGACTCGGGTACGGTTCCACAGGGAATGGGGGCTCTTCCTTACCTCACCCAAGTAGCCATTCGTCATGAGTGAGCCTAGACGGTGAGTGTTGACAGGCCAGGCGAGAGTGAAGAGATTCACAACCGAGCCCGATTCTTGTTCTCAATCAACATCCACACACAAGTACATAAAGGTATCAAGGGATATGGAGCAAAGGCGGGTTGAGTTACAGATCAGCCTGTGGGGAAAGGGCAGGGGAGTGGGACTAATTGGATAGCTCTTTCAAAGAGCCGGCACAGGCACGATGGGCTGAATGGCCTATCATTCTATGATTGTATGATCGCATTGAATGGCAGAACAGGCTCGAGGGGCTGAATGGCCCATTCCTTTGGCTGTGTTTCATCAGGAGTTAATGGATAGGGAGCAGGAGTGGGAAATTTTTTTTCCCCCTTTGCACAGGTTTGCTGGAGTTAATAGTCATGACCTCACACACTGCCCTGGCTAACTAACTCAGCACTGCAATATAGCATAGGAGTAAAACTTTCTTTACATTGTACGTCCCAGTTTATATTTGGTAGTCATGAATGGTTTTAATAGAGTAAATAAGGAGAAACTGTTTCCAGTGGCAGAAGGGTCAGTAACCAGAGGGCACAGATTTAAGGTAATTGGGAAAGGAACCAGAGGGGAGATGAGGAGAATTTTTTTACACAGCGAATTGTTATGATCAAGAACGCACTGCCTGAAAGGACGGTGGAAGCAGATTCAATAGTGACTTTCAAAAGGGAATTGGATAAATACTTGAGGGGGAAAAATTTGCAGGTCTATGGGGAAAGGGTGGGGGAGTGGGATTAATTGGATAGCTTTTTCAAAGAGCCGGCATAGGCAGGATGGGCCGAATGACCTCCTTCTGTGCTGTAAGATTCTATGATTTTATGATTTATGTATTGAGAATGAAAAAGAATTGCATAAAACAAAACCTTATTGCATCTCACGCACAACGAGTTACCATTACTTTGATCAAATGACTGTGTTATGTCGGCAAACACGGCAGCCATTTTGGGTATTGCAAGATTCCACAAACAGCAATGAAATGAATAATCAGTTAATCTCCTTTAGATACTAATGGTTGAGGGAAGAATTTTGGACACAGCACCAGGAGAACGCTGTTCTTGTTGAAATAGCACCATGCAATCTTTAATGAGCTCAATTTACCATATTATTTAAAACATACCACTTGCATCAGTGCAGTACGCTCCCAATACTGCACTGGAGTATCAGCTTAGATTATGTGCTCAAATCCTGGAGTGGGGTTATGAACCTATAACCTTCCGACTCAGAAGTGAGCGTGCTGTCAGCTGAGTCAATCTGACACTTGATACTGTGCCTTGAAGAGATAACATGAGGAGCTTGGCTAAGATTTAACCCATGACCAAAATAGTAGGACAGTCAGAACTGAGAATGCAATGTAAATTCAACAATAAACCCGAGGGTAAGTACACAAGATTTGAAACTGGTGAACTGCATATCGTTTTAATAAGGGACCTGTTACTTGTCATCATCATAAAATTGGACATTAGTCACTTCAGTTGAGGATTTACAATCACTGAATACCAATGACAAAAAGCAATGCCATTTTCTATTTACTACATTTTTGCCAAGAGCACTTTGTTTTATCTCTGAAACATTGCCCATCTTCGGCCTACCTTTCCCTCAGCACTATTGAGACTCCAACTTACACCTTTATCACCTCAGGTCTCCACTTCTTAAACCCCACCCCCCACCCCGACTATTTGCCGGCTGTTACATTTTTGGATCTATACCTTATCCCCTCTCTTCTCCCCACCATTGGCATCTGTACCTTCAGCCACCTCGGCCCCACACGCTGGAATTCCCTCCCTAAATCTTTCTGCCTCTCCACCACCTCTAAGGCCATCCTTAAAACCCAACTCTTTGACTAAGCTTTTGGTAACCCCTCCTAGTATCTCCTCTTTTAGTGCAGTGTACAATTATTTGATTGCTTCTCTGTGAAACACTTTGGGACACTTTGCTATCTAAGGGTTATATAGTTAAAGGTGCTATATAAATGCAAGTTGTTGTTAGATATTTTCTCATGTATGGTGTCACTGATCGCTCCCTTAAGCAGACCTAAATGGAAAACCAATCTTTGACGATGCTTGTGATGCAGTGTGAAATGTCGGCCTATTTAACTCAATTAGCACCTTTGACCCCCTATTGTGATTTTTCTAACAATTCCTACTTTATGAAGTCTACCACAGCCAACCTGTCTGGTCTCCGAGCTGGTGGCTTTTCCTATGAGAAAAGGGCCGTGTTACTGTGAGTTTTTAACCTCTCAAATGCTGTTTCCAGTGATGCAGAATACAAGTTTAAAAATTCAATGTAGACAATTTTTTTTATATATCGCATTGGCCTCCCCAGCCCCGCATGCTGTAGATTATTCAAAACACTCTGACCCACGTCCTCTCCCAACCCCTCGCCCCTCATTCTTGCCAAGCTCCCCAAGTGAATTGACCTTAAGATGCTCATCCACATTTTCAAATCCAAATCTTCACCACAGCCTACGTCAGCAATTATCTCCAGCCGTAAATCACTGCACACACTCCTCCAACACTGAATTATGCCTCATTCCTCGTTCCCTCCGCTGCACCATCAGTGGTGGTTCTTTCACTCCCTGGTGTTAACCGTGGCTCAGTGAGTAGCTCCCTTGCCTCTGATGTCAGATATGTCATGAGTTCAAGCCTCACTCCACAGACTTGAGTACAAACTCCAGGCTGACACTCCCAGTGCAGTACTGAGGGAGTGCTGCACTCTCAGAAGGTGCCGTCCTTCAGATGAGACGTTAAACCAAGACCCCGTCTGGCCCATCAGGTGGATGTAAAAGATCCCATCGCACAATTTGATGAAGAGCAGGGGAGTTCTCCCCGGTGTCCTGGCCAATATTTATCCCTCAACCAACATCACTAAAACAGATTATCTGCTCATCATCACATTGCTGTTTGTGGGAGCTTGCTGCGTGCAAATTGGTTGCTGTGTTTCCTGCATTACAACAGTGACTACCCTTCAGAAATACTTCATTGCCTGTAAAGCGCTTTGGGACGTCCTGAGGTCGCGAAAGGCGCTATATAAATGCAAGCCTTTCTTTCATTCAAAAGCAGCCTGAAAACCCATCAACCATACATAAGTACATAAGAAATAGGAGCAGGAGTAGGCCATACGGCCCCTCGAGCCTGCTCCGCCATTCAGTCAGATCATGGCTGATCTTTGACCTCAACTCCACTTTCCCGCCAGATCCCCATACCCCTTGAGAGTCCAAAAATCTATCGATCTCAGTCGCTCATACGTTCGCCTTCCCCTCCCCTCTGATGTTTGTTCCCCTTTTTTTCTTTCTGGCTAGTGCCCACCCTTTCTGTAAAGAGCCTGAGATGTTTTCCTTAATCTTGATGGCATAACCGGGTAAATTCTGCGAGGGGTGAGGCCTTGCTGTCAGCCAGTGCACTGGCTGAGATAGAGGCCCAGGCTCGAGCTGTGGGGCCTTGGGCAAATGTACCCTCATGTTCCTCTACGATCAATCCTGATACCACTTGCAGACTAACCACAGAGTACACTCATAGGGCCCACTCATCAATCTCTGTCCGCCATGACACCCTGCCAGCAGAAACCCAAAGGAAAAAGGGAATAAGTTATGGCCCAGGTATTTCTTTTCTTTTATTCCTCCCTCACTGGAACACAGTCCCACGGTAGAGCTGCCAACCCTCCAGGATTGTCCTGGAGGCTCCAGGAATTAAAGATTAATCTCCAGGACACTGCTGCCAGCAACACCCGGGAGATAAATCATAGGGGGGGCGTTAACAAAAAGTCTGTTATTTTCATTTTCTTTGAGCACTTTCATTTATTAGATGTAAAAATATTGGAGATGGGAAAATTGGCTGTTTGACCGACAATCAAGAATCATCCAATTGAATAACAAAGAGTCAGTTCACGTTACACTTGGAATGGGAAGGCGGAGCCATGCAAGGATGGACATGTTGGGCGACTAATGGCGGGAGTGTGTAGGGGCAGGGCGATTGGAGGCGAGAGATCACGTGATGAAACCTCCAGGAATACGTCCAACCAGAGTTGGCAACCCTATCCCACGGGCGATGGTCGTCCTCCAGCGCCTCAGTCAAGTGACCGTTATTCATGCTTACATCTTGATGATGAGTGCTGGCAGGCTATTTGGCTATGGGGTGTATCACAGCCGAGCTTCAGGCCTATGCAGGTGCACTTCCAGCAGAGCAATCTGGAGCGGGAATCGTGGCCTGTTCACCACTAACGCAGTGGGTGCTGCACTCCATTTGTAAGCTCCTTATCTGTCTTCGCTGAGATCAGATAACTGAGCAGGAACTGAATGTGGGACTTTCCTGGCCTGCGTGGTTCAGAGATGGTGCTGTTGCCTCTGAGCCCTTGGTGGAGTTTGGCACAGGAACCTCCACACATTCTGATGAATAATGTGCAGTCTGGATAGTGCTACAAGGTAATAACACATCTAGGGCTGAGAAGATAAACTGAATGAGCTTTGCTCTGCTCGTTTTTTGAACTGTCTTGATGTGTTACTACCTTGCTCCACACACTCCAGACTGCGTGCTATGCTGTTTATAATAGCTTTACCTGGAGTGTGCTGCCATTAAAACAGGGTTACTCAAAATATTCTTACCAGCTTATTTACAAACTTGGTGGCATCTACTTCCTGATTTACCTCACCTTCTCAGCTATTTGTTTCAACCTTGATGGTACAAAGAAGAAAGAACTTGCATTTATATAGCACCTTTCACGACCTCAGGACGTCCCAAAGCGCTTTCCAGCCAATGAAGTAGTTTTGAAGTGTAGTCACTGTTGTAACTACTGTAGGAAACATGATGGGCCAGAATTTGCTGTCAAAATCACAGCAAGGCTAATGGCGTTCGCTGTTATTTATGGGTAGATGGCATAGCAACTTCGGGCGAGGAGCAGCTACGTGGTTATATGCGAATACCCAAAAGTTGCTGTCCGAGCTTCTCGCCCTTAGCCTCCCTGTTTCTTTTAGGAACCTGCTGCATTTGCCCACTAAACTCGCTGCAGAAAGTTAAATCTAGTCATTACAAGCGGAAGTACCCTTTTAGTGACATCATAAGTATTAATGGCTGCCAATCAACCTCTCTGGCACTGAAAATTAACTATTACAAGTGTAGAGTCGCATTCCTTCAGGTTTTGAACTTTTCGGGGAGATTTTAAAAATGTCAGATTTAAAAAATACACTTCTTACTTTTCCTTTCTGTCTCTCGTTTCTCTCTCTTAATCCAACCTTTACCTCACTTTTTTTTTTTCTCTTTTTGTACCTGATTTGACATTGAATTCACCCACTCTAATTCTCAGTCCTTCCCGCATTTATTTCCCAATCTTTAAACCTCCTTGGTTACGGAGATACCCAGTTGCTTGCCCTGTTCACTCAGGTCCCAGACGCCCTGTATCCCTCGCTGCCCCGTTATCAGCTCGTACTTTCAGCCACTTTGCGGGCAAAGCCTTTTGGAGCTGGAGGGTGCAGGGGCTAGTCTAATTAACGGCAGGCCGCTGCTAGATTCTCTGTTACAGCAAATTCTGGCCCTATGTAGTATCCAGCAAGGATTATTTCCCTCGCTCGGATTTCTCAATTAAAAATACAACTTACTAGGGTCATAAGCTGAGTCATTTCTTGAAGACCCTTAAACATTACATATTAATAAAATTAAACTTCAGGTGGGAATACTCATACATTTTGACTTCTGGCGCTGAATGGCTTCCTTATTAGAACTCAGTGTTCATCAAATCAAAGCTCTAAAGCTGCACTGTGAATTTGATATAAAGCAACAGATGTGAGAGGACGTATGGGATCATTTCTTCTGTGCGATGAAAGCATAAAGACTTGCATTTATATAGCGACTTTTACGATGTCAGGACATTGCAAAGCGCTTTACAGCCAATGAAGCACTTTTTGAGGTGTAGTCACTGTTGTAATGTAGGAAACGCGGCAGCCAATTTGTGCAACGCAAGCTCCCTCAAAGAGCAATGTGATAATGGCCAGATAATCTGTTTTAGTGATGTTGGTTGAGGGATAAATATTGGCCAGGACCCTCTCTTTACTCTTTAGGGTAATCCAGAGGCTTTAAAGTTTTCTAACAATTGGTTTTATTGACTTTAAAAAAGTTTTACAGATAAGAGATACTTACAACCTAGTTAGTGGTACAACTCGAAACTCAGAATGGTCAAATTCTTCTGCCTCGGGAGACTGAGGGGTTAATTCTTCGTTGTTGTCCTTCTTGGTTTTCTCCTGATCTGTCTCCTCGATCTTACTAAAATGATTGTCTTTATATCCTTCTTGCTGGTGCAAAAACAAGCTGCTGCTAATTTCCCATTCTCTCTATTTCCCGTGGTGCAAACAAGCTGCTGCTGCTACATAAACGTCTTCTGATGTTTATGACAGTTTCTCACAGACTTTCAAAGCTTAGCTAGGCAGCTGTCTTTATTTTCGCCCCTTATCTCCGGGAAAGTACACGGTCTCAGTTAGCCTTCAACAGTCTGAGGTAATAATAATACCTTTGGTCAAGTTTCCCAGAATGCCGTCTTGAACAGTCAAGTTTAACAGTTCTGTGTTCTATCTTTTGTTGTTAATATGTTGAACCAAATTGAGCAATCCAGGGTTTTCAGCCCATCCTTTTAGTTTCCTTAAAACGAGGTATTAAAAATCCATTTTGAAAAGTCCAAAATCCTTCACTGGGGAGAACTCTCCTGCACGTCTTCAAAATTATGCCTTGGGATCTTTTATGTCCACCTGAGGGGGCAGACGGGGCCCCGGTTTAACATCTCACCCAAAAGACAGCACTTCTGACACTGCTGCACTCCCTCAACACTGCACTGGGAGTGTCAGCCTAGATTTTGTGCTCAAGTCTCTGGAGTGGGGTTTGAACCCACAACCTTCTGACTGAAAGCCCAGAAACAGGTTCCCTCCCTTTCAATAATGTTAACCAGGAGTCTCTGCCTTTGATTAGGAGGTGAGTCACCTGACGAAGGAGAAATCCTCCGAAAGCTTGTGATTTTCAAATAAAACAGTTGGACTATAACCTGGTGTTGTTAGATTCCCAACATGACCAAAGACATATTAACTGGTTATTCATCTCATTGCCGTTCACTGGATCTTGCTGTGCAAAATGGCTGCCACATTAGCCTACACAACAACAGCTGCTGCTCATCAAAGTCATGCATTTAAGTAAAACGCTTTGAGATGTTTCTGATAAGGCGCTATATAAATGAAAGTCCTTCTGTCTTTGCATAATGTTAACCCTGCTCCACTTTTTTTCCCCCTCTGTTGAATCTCGGTCCTCTGGTGAAACCCAGCTGCTCACAGCGGCCATTGCAAGCACAAAGTGTCTTTCTAGCCTCCAATTAGGCACAAGATCATCTAAGGGCTTCTTTTGAGATGTTCTTTTGTCACATGGTCAAAGAGTAGAATTTGCTCTCCTCTAAAATTAGCCCATTTTATCACAATACCCGTTTGCACTAAAAGCCGAGGAAAGCTTCTCCCCTTGAACTGAATTTACATTTTTGCACCTCTGACATTAGGTCCAATCACCAGCAACAATCATTACCAATTTACATGCAAGATTGAAGATAAAATCCTATTCATTTACACTTCAATCAGTACAATGCAATAGAACCTACTTGAAAGGTCTATCCCATTAAGTCGTGGATCTTGAAGAAACAAGGCTGGAAAGTGTAACTTATGTCTGTCTTATTTCACAGCATCTCTTTGTCCCCTTCGACAGATCCAGGCAGAATGAGCCGGTCTGATTTCGGAATTACATGATTTCTAAGCTATGACCAAGTTTGAACCAAACCTGCTGGTTTCAGTGTTTAAAAATGGACGGTGGTTTTAAAGGGGCAGCGATCAGCAGCAGGAACCCTGGTTGGTTTTCTCTTCCCGGACCTAATGATACTGAGGCCAAATTGCAGCACTCCTATCATTGCCCCAGATGAGATCAATTAACTGAACACAAATCAGCAGTCAACCCTTAAAGTGAATTGTTGCACTGTTTTGGTGAGTCAGAGGATATGTTATTTTATAACAATAGTGGTCTCATTAAGAAAGTATGTTGGAGAAAGTGTTACAGGAAATAAACGTGACACTTACAGGAAGTGCATGCAATATGCAAAATGCTAAACTTTAATATATGATAGGTTATGCCTTATTTCTGTCACCATTATTGAGTCCCAAAATGGCTGCTATTTTTAGCCTATCTAGCAAGCAATTCCAAATTGTGTTACTAAATAGGATTAACCTCAAATTGTTGAATAATATAGTTTATATGGTCTTTAATCTTCTTAATAGATGTCAAGACAATGTCAATTTAATTATGTCATTTGTTTGATAGAATTAATTCAGTATGGGCACTGAACCTTCACTGCTTGTGTAATAAGTACCTTTATGACAGATGTCTGGTACTTTTATTTAAGCTGTATCTAACTTTTCATTAGAGTTATTATAATTTCACAAAAGAAACTAATAACTTGACCAAAACCCTAACTGAAATAAGAAACAATTTGCAATCCTGTAAAGCGTCAAAATTCTGTAGGGCAAAGCCTTGTGTGAGACATTGCCTCATTGTATAATTTGGTTTGTAGTTTGTATTACATCTTTTCTTAGGAATATAGGAAGAGGACGTTCAGCCCCTCGAGCCTGTTCCGCCATTCGGTTAGATCATGGCTGATCTGTATCTTAACTCCATTTACCTGCCTTGGTTCCGTGACCCTTAATACCCTCGCCTAACAAAAATCTATCAATCTCAGTTTTGAAATTTTCAATTGACCCCCAGCCTCAACAGCTTTTTGAGGGAGAGAATTCCAGATTTCCACTCCCCTTTGTGTGAAGAAGTGCTTCCTGACATCACCCCTGAACGGCCTAGCTCTAATTTTAAGGTTATGCCCCCTTGTTCTGGACTCCCCCCACCAGAGGAAATAGTTTCTCTCTATCTGCCCTATCAAACCCTATAAACATCTTAATCACCTCAATTAGATCACCCCTTAATCTTCTATACTCAAGGGAATACAAGCCTAGCCTATGCAACCTGGCCTCGTGATTTAACCCTTTTAGCCCCTTGGTGAATAAAACAACGTTATTCTTTTGCTATAAAATCAGAACATGCTGGAAAGCTGACTCAGCAGGTCAGGCAGCATCTGTGGAGAGAGAAACAGAGTTAACGTTTCAGGCCGATGACCTTTCATCTGAACTGGAAGATGTTAGAGATGAACAGCTTTGAAGCAAGTGCAGAGCCAGGGGAAAGGGGGCAAAAAGGATAGGGTGGAGGGCAGGAGTATCTTTTTAATCAAGTAGTGATTAGGCGAGACAATATGTTGGAGAGATAATATCATAGCCTGGCTCACAGGTTGTGAAGAACCAAGATCATTGCAATTGTCTGCAGTGGTCCTTAGGCTGCCTGCCCTATTGCTGTGCTAACATGCAGCTCCTGGCAACTGAGGCAGAATGGCACTCACATGGGGCAGAGAGAAGGTGAGGTCAACATCCTGGGTGCCAGAGGACAGAGAGTGGTCAGGGTGGGAGCAAAGGGAGCAGCGGATACAAAAGCAAAATGAAAGTCATTTACTGAGGAGATGCAATGTGAGACTCAGGAGTGGGTTCATTGAGATTTCTTTTCAGACAGCTGGAAAGCTCCAGTTTGTCCATTGTTAAGATGTACTGTAAATCCTTGTGAGAGACAGATGGCTAAGACACTAACTATATCAGTATGTGTTAACAAGTGACAGTTTGGATATAAGAGAAAGCATGATTGCAAGCTTGCCAGTAACGCGTATAAATCAGGAGCTAGCCTTCATAGGTGTGTTTTAACCTTTGGCTAAGTGACAATGACTGACATGAGGTATGGGACATGATTTTAGCTCGGAGCCGGGAACCCAATGCATGGGTAGATGTTCCCGTGGGGAACCCAGAAGTCAAGTGAGTGGGTCGCATTCTGCGATCGCAATTCAATTGAAGGTAAGTATTTGCGCTTCCAGCTTTCCCATGCGACAGCCAGCCAGATTGACAGGTTGGCTGCCTTTTGGGAGGGAAAGGAGCTGCGAGTCGGAGAGGAAGGAGGGAGGGAGAGAGAGATCGGAGAAGATCGGGGTTGGGGGGGGGTCCTTGGAGAAGATCGGAGTGGGGGGTGGGAATTGGAGGACATCGGAGGCAGGGAGGTGATCAGATCGGCAGTGGGTTGAAGATTCTGAGGTCGGAGGTCGTACATCGGATGTAGAGTCGGAGGTGGGGGGGGGGGGGGGGTGTCCACCATCGGTTGGGGGGGGAGGGATCAGCCAATTGTGGACCCCCCAATCATGTCAGGTGAGCTTGTTGGGCCTGGATGAAGCACTCCTGCTCCTCCTGGACCACAAACAGTGCAATAAAGGCACTCACCTCATGGATCTGGCCCTCCCCGCCTGCTTTCACCTGATGAGAATCAGAAGCAATGGGAAAGCCGTGCAGGTAAGGTTAAATTTGTTTTACCTTTATAATACACAAGAAATTAAGTGCCTCAACTATCGCAATGAGGTACGTTGCCCCTTTAACAATCTGCCCACTGGCATTAAGTGGGGACGGGACTTTTGGGTTTCGGATGTGCGTACATCCAAACATGCCTGGGTTAAACCTGGAATTGGTTGGGCTCCCACTTCAAAAAATTATAATTTTTACCTCCCACCCGTCCCCAACCCACCCGTTCTTTGGGGTTAAAGTTACCCCCATGTTCTCAATTATTTTTGAAATGAATGCTGTAAGTACAGAGTATCGTCTGATCATAGCGGGTTCTCCATCAGAAACCCCAGAGAAACAGCAAAGATGGCTCAACAAAAAGCCACTTACGCCAACTTTATGGGAATTCTGTCAATCTCCCACCAAAGTTACAGCAAAAAGTTAGGAGAACCTCGTGGAAATTCAGGGCCTATGTATTGAGGAGTAGATTATTTCCATTAACTGAATTCCTACAGTGCGATAATCTTACAGGTACCATCGAAATAATAGCTGATCCAAAGAGGAAGAGTTAGCTATTTCTCGCCAAATTGTCAACATCTGTATTTATCTATTGAAGTATTGGAACTCTTCCATTTCCTGTCAAGTAATGCTTCCTGTAATACTTTCCTGTCATGATTATTTCTGTTGCACTTTTTAGGAACATGGGAACAGGAGTAGGCCATTCAGCCCCTTGTGCCTGCTCCGCCATTTGATAAGATCATGGCTGATCTGTGATCTAACTCCATATACCTGCCTTTGGCCCATATCCCTTAATACCTTTGGTTGCCAAAAAGCTATCAATCATGCTACCTCCATCACGCCGGTCTGTCGTGATTACACTTACTTGTTCCTGTTACTTACCTCTGATACCTTACCAAAGTTGTCCTCCAAGGTAGCTGGCACAGTTGCTCACTGCTTTCCGCAGTGGCACTCACCTCTTTCACCTCTTGCCTCTGTGCCAGCAATACTGCGCCCCTCCTCTGCGTTGGGAGTTCCCTCCCCCCTCGCCATCTGACCTGCCGTAACCCCTGACCTTGAGCCCTGAGGGCTGAGGCCTCCTCCAAAGTACCAAGCGCCACATTCCCAACTTCAAGATCTCTGACATTTTTATCGCTATTGATACGGGTGCAGCCGTGGAAGGCAGAATTTGCCTGAAGGGTTTCCCCAGCAACAAAGTATTTATTTTAATGAATATAGATCTCCCCAATCTTTTCTGGGCAACCGTTTGAAGAATATTCCCCTCGCCCAACTGAAACTGGATCTCCCACCAAGTCCACCTCCTCATTGCTGCAACCAATCCCTCCCAACCACAGCGACTGGATCCCTTGAGGTTGGCTTGGTGGGGGTGGGGGTGGGGGAGTCCAGTCACAGTGGGGGAGGGGGGGAGGACGGGCTGATTGTGGTGGGGAGAGGTGCTGAGGGTGGAACTACTTAAAATGGTTTCCCCACCAGTAAACTTCAATGTAGACATGCCTGTAACAGCTCTGTGTGTGTCTTTTGTCTGTACACGCTGGAGAAAATACACAGCGGCTGGATCTTTTACTCATTCCACTCACTACGTAACATCGAAAACATAGGAGCAGGAGTAGGCCATTCGGCCCTTCGAGCATGCTCCGCCATTCAATATGATCATGGCTAATGGATCCAAACCCATAACTTTAACCCCAAAGAACGGGTGGTTTGGGGACGGGTGGGAGGTAAAAATTATAATTTTTTGAAGTGGTAGCCCAACCAATTCCAGGTTTAACCCAGGCATGCTTGGCTGCATCTGTTTTCTCTTTCTGGTTATGCATTTAAGTAAATTCTGTCGGCTATCAATGTGACAGATAGTATGTAACGATCCCACAGCAATCTTAATGCGATAACGTGAATATATTGGACGTTATCTACCTTACAGTGTAAGTGCATAACAATGGATACTAAGCAGCATCTGAGCCATGAGGTATGTGATGTTGATACAGTAAATTGTCAGCTTTTACTGGTGTATACTATACACAGAGGAGTTGAAGTGACACCAATATGAGCCATACAGTATCAGATGTGAATGAATCATTACTTATTACCTAGAGTGTACTATACACACAAAAGATGGTCATGATAAATGCATCAGCAATACAGTGCAAAATGTGAATGAATTGTTGGCTTTTATTGTAGTGTTGACTGGTGAGGAGACAAAGATGATTCACACGGTGCAAGTGACTTATCAGCCTCTACCTTGTGTGTATTGTGCTTATGCGGAATGCACTGAAAAAGAAACTCATTAATTCCGGCCTCTTGTGCACCCCCGATTTTCTTCGCCCCACCATTGGCGGCCGTGCCTTCAGCCGCCTAGGCTCTAAGCTCTGGAATTCCCTCCCTAAACCTCTCTGCCTCTCTCTCTCCTCCTTAAAGATGCTCCTTGAAATCTACCTCTTTGACCAAGCTGTCTTTATGCGGCTCGGTGTCAAATTTTGTTTGATAATCACTCCTGTGAAGCGCCTTGGGACGTTTTACTACGTTAAGAGCGCTATATAATGCAAATTGTTGTTCATTTAAGAAAATTGCACTTTTGCACGTACAATGGCAGGGCAGCTTAACGTAGTTCAGAAATACTTCCAGATGTTACACTATAGTGGTGCACTGGTTGAAAGCTTGTGGGTAATGAATAATGTTATATGGAACCTATTTACCACAAACATACTTGCGAAGCTTGGTGCAGCCCTGTGCGACTGGGAGATCTATGTTAACATTGACTATGCTATAAAATCCAAGGTATGACCTTTAAGAATTAAAGCTGACGTCCTTCAGATGAGACGTTAAACCGAGGCCCCGTCTGCCCTCTCAGGTGTGTTAATCGTATGATTTATATCGGTGAGTGTTAATTATATTGAGGTGGTGGGTATCAATTGGGGACTTTCTTGTATCCTCTTTATAGGAGAGTAGCTAGGGTGTGGTGTGTGTGTGTGTGTAAGGGGAATCTCTGTGAGTAAAGGCTCGGAAGCAACTGAAGACCAGGCTTTAGTATTCTATCCTCCACCATGTGGCTATTCAATTTTAACAAGGTGGATGTAAAGGATCAGCCACTTCGTAGAAGAGCAGGAGAGTTCTCCCCGGTGCCCTGCCCAATATTTATCCCTCAACCAACATCACTAAAACAGATTTATCTGGTCACAATCACATTACTGTTCATGGGATCTTGCTGTGTGCAAATTGACTCCCCCTTTTCCTACATTATAACAGTGACTCCACTTCAGAAATACTTCATTGGTTGTAAAGCGTTTTGAGATGTCCTGAGGTCATGAAAGGCGCTATATAAATGCAAGTCTTTCTTGTAGTATTAAGCTGTGCTCTTCATGCATCTCAATGCAAGCATTATGCCCACTGTTTATTTTTTCTCATCTCCTCTCTTGAAGGCACGGATTCCTGCCGGGAACATGCTTCTACGGATATTGGCAGTCCTCCAATGCCTTACCTTAGTGCTCATTTGTCACGTTTGAGCATAGACAAATGAGCGTCATCACTGTTGGCGAGGGGGGGGAGGACCACATCGGAACCAGGCCCTGATTCTGCACTCACACACATGCACTGGCACAGCAGGTATTACTGATCAGGATTTGGAGCCTCGGCTGCTTTATCCACTTACTAGCCCAGGGTGTGAAGGCCAATTGTAGCATCGGCTAACTCAGCGCAGGCTGATCCTGTGCACCTCCTGTGTCCTGTGTGGTTCAGTTCCACATTGGCACTCCACTCATTACAAAGACATTAGAGGGTCCATTAATATTGTACGGTCAGTTTATGACCGATTTATATGACCAAAAGTTTGTTTCAAAATGGCTAATCACACTAGGTGAAAATCAAAGGCAATTTTACAATAGTAATGAAAAGGATTTTTGAGTGAAAGTTTTCTCTCTCCCAGCTGCTGTAGTATCCAAATTGAAATGAGTTCAGTCTTAAATCAATTCCTATTCCACAAAATTGTCCATAAATTGACACTGAACTGACAATCTCGCCCTGAAAGGCCACCAAGGTGGCAGGTGTGGGAAATTGAAATGTCACATTGGCGTAGCCCATGCATATCTGATAGATACCAACTTCTGGGTAGATTAGTGCGAACTCTGCTCACTTTGAATTGGGTTGAGACTGACCAAACTCATTTCACTTAGGCTCCACACGGCCGACAATAACAACTTGCATTTATATAGTGCCGTTAACATAGTAAAACGTCCCAAGACGCTTCACAGAAGAGTAATCTAGACAAAGAGGCAAAGAAGGAGACATTAGGACTGGTGACCAAAAGCTTGGTCAAAGTAGTAGCTTTTAAAGAGTATCTTAATGGAAGAGTGGATATATTTAAGAGTGAGCTAGATAGATTTCTAGACACAAAAGGCATCAAGGGGTATGGGGAGAGAGTGGGAATATGGTATTGAGATAGAGGATCAACCATGATCATGTTGAATGGCGGAGCAGGCTCAAAGGGCCGAATGGCCGACTCCTGACCCTATTTTCTATGTTTCTATGTTTCTGTGAGAGAGAGAGAAGTGGCAAGGTTTAGGGCGGGAATTCCAAAGCTTAGGGCCTAGACGGCTGAAAGCACGGCCGCCAATGGTGGGGCAAAGGAAATCGGAGATTCACAAGAGGCCAGAGTTGGAGGAACGCAGAGATCTCGGAGGGTTGTAGGGCTGGAGGAGGTGACAGAGATAGGGGGGTGGGCGAGACCATGGCGGTATTTGAAAACGAGGATGAAAGTTTTAAAATTGAGGCGTTCGGGCTCTGGGAAGCCAATGAGCAAAGGGGTGATGGGTGAACGAGATTTTCCCAAGGATTGGATGAAAGATACTAACCCACAGTATCACGCAGTGCCCCAGCTGCATAATTGGTGCCATTTTTTTTGTTTTTCCTGTCACTTCTTGCTCTGAAGATGGCACTGCCAGAAAATACTGAGGCTGTAGTTAAGGTACTTTGTTGAGGCAGAGTAGAGGGAGCTTTAACCACGAAACCATACAACATCTGGGCTAATAAAAAAAAAAGCAAAAAAAACAGCATGCTAGAAATCTGAAATCCAAACAAAAAATGTTGGAAATCCCCCAGCAGGTCAGGTAGCATCTGTGGAGAGAGTAGAGGAGTTAACATTTTGCTGTGAGCCCATCATCAGAACTGGATAGATAATATTCCAGATGAGCAGCATTTCAAAAGGAAATGGGACAAAGGGAAGGGAGAAAACATACAGACAGACACACGCACAAGTGCACACACACATACACATACACACACAGACACGCACAACTGCACACACACATATACACACACTCATGCAAATGCACACACATGCACAAGTATGCACTCACAAACACGCACATGCACACACAGGAGAAGCAATCGAATGACCTAGAAAGTTCTTAACTGAAAAACAACAGATGGTTAAGTGGCAGAAGTGATATTTGCTCGAGACAGTAGGAGACATAATGAGAGAAATCATAGAAATTAAAAGACGTACAAGACGGAGAGGGGGTTAAAATCGATAACCCCCTAATCTGGGCACGGGGGTCGCGGTGCGCGATTAACTCGTGCCCTGTCGTTGCGGTGTAGGCAGCACGTGAGATCCATGCTGCCCGGTCATTTACCTGGGGCGTGATTTTGACCCCGAGCCGGGAAGGAGGCGGAGGGGGGGGGCGGGGGTCAAATTGGGGACAGGAAACCTGGAAGTACGGGTTTCCCTGACGTCCTTACGATTTTGACGTCTTTTTTATTCGGTTTGCCGTTTGACTGACCGGCCAGATTGACAGGCTGGTCTCAGTCGGACGGGAGAGCAGCCAGGTAGAGGACGTCTTCAGGTAAGTTTGCAGGTAAGTCTTTGTTTGTGTGGATGGGGGGGGGGGCATGGGTGGGGATGGGGGTCACGGGGGGGAGTCAGTCATGGGGAGAGGGATCGGGGGTCAGTCACGGGGCCAGGGATGTCGGGATCGAGGGTCATTGCAGGGGTCCGCGATTATTGGGAAGGAAAAAATCGGGGGTCACTGTGGGGGACCGCAATCATTGGGTGGGTCGGAGATCTGGGGAGGGGTCCGTGATCGTTGGGGGGTCGGAGATCAGGGGGGTCTGCGATCATTGGCAGCAACTCGCCAAAGCTTCTTCGACAGCACCTCCCAAACCCGCGACCTCTACCACCTAGAAAGACAAGGGCAGCAGGCGCATGGGAACAACACCACCTGCACGTTCCCCTCCAAGTCACACACCATCCCGACTTGGAAATATATCGCCGTTCCTTCATCGTCGCTGGGTCAAAATCCTGGAACTCCCTTCCTAACAGCACTGTGGGAGAACCTTCACCACACGGACTGCAGCGGTTCAAGAAGGCGGCTCACCACCACCTTCTCAAGGGCAATTAGGGATGGGCAATAAATGCCGGCCTCGCCAGCGACGCCCACATCCCATGAACGAATAAAAAACAAATTGTGGGAGGGGTCGGAGATCGGGCGGGGGGGTGGGCTCCGCGATTATTTGTGGGGGGGGGCGGTCAGAGATCGATTGGGGATTGCTGCAGGTAGGCTTGTTGGGCCTGGGGAAGCACTCCTGCTCCTCCGGGCCCACAACCTGTGTCAGAAAGGTACCTACGTGCAGTTTCGGGCCTTCTCGCCTCCTCTCACATGGCGTGAAGGAGAAGGCCTGGGAATCCTGTCCCCCAGGGGTTGAAATTGGAAGCTCTGGAAAAATGGAGGCCTGCAGCCGCCTTGAAAGGTTTTAATCACCAACCCGCCTCCTGGAAGTGGGTTGGTCGCCTGCTCCTCGTGCCGGCCCGGTGAAAACCGAAAGTGGGCGGGTTGGAGGCGGGACCGAAATGGTTGCCATTTTGAATGCCCCACCCACCCCCAACCCACCCATTTTTCCCTTTTAAAATCGTGCCCCTGATATCTGTGATAGCTGCGCCATGTTGAGTGGCTGCTCACCAGCAGGGGGCCCCGATATTGCGCGCATGTCAAGGCAGTCTGCACCTCTTAAAGGCATCCTGCACCTCTTAAAGGCATCCTGCACCTCTTATTTGCAAAGATACGGGTCTGCATGGAGACTGAATGGAGAGCAGACATCGCACACGTAAAACACAGCTCCCGTCCCCATGTTTACAGACTGTTGAGTTATGTTAAAACATTGACTAAAGGTTGGGCACCACCCAATCCTCCAATCTGGACGCCAGACCTCACCAATCTGCCGATCTGAGTTGGTACCAGGCCTGTGAGAGTGCATGCACCAAGGTTCTCTGCTGATGCACTAGAGGCCTTGGTGCAAGAGGTGGACAGAAGGAGGGACATCCTATATCCGGGGGGTGGGTTGGCAAGAGGCCCTCCAGACATATCCCCAAAAGGCAGTGGGAGGCAGCGGGGGATGGTCAATGCCAGGCGCACAGTAGGAGGGGTATTCTATATCTGCAAGGGGGGGAAGAGGCCCCTCCAGACAAATGCTCTCGAGGCAGTGGGAGGCAGTAGGGGATGAAGTCAATGCCAGGCGCATAGCACCACCAATATGGATGCAGTGCAGAAAGAAGTTCAGTGGTTTGACACGAGTGGTCAAGGTGAGTGAGGTCAACTGTCAAGTGGCATCTCCTACCAACTGCACCACACACTACACCCCCATCACCCACATACCAACAAACTCTTTCAATCAGAACTCAACTCTTCCAATCAGATGCTTCCTCTCACCCTCACACATTACCACTGTTGCAAGTCACACACCCACAACTCACAGGTCACATACACTGGCAGCTATTCAACCATGACAGGCACATCATCCAAACATCCTGCAGGACACTCACCGACACACGTCCCGCTTTCTTGCAGGAGAAGGTGTCGCATAACAGGAGGCAGCAAGTGGCAGTGGCTCCATGGAACATGAACCTGCTGTCCTCTCTCAGGATGACAGCATTCCTGGCCCAACCCTGCCACTCTGCCAGTGCCCTTGCTGTTGCCTGTCAGCTAGCCAGCCCACACCCTGCAGAGTATTGAAACTTCATTACAGGAACAAAGGAAGATAGGGACAGGAGTAGGCCATTTAGTCCCTCGAGCCTGTTCCGCCATTCAATGAGATCATGGTTGATCTGTGACCTAACTCCATATACCCGCCTTAGCCCCATATCCCTTAATACCTTTAGTTAACAAAAATCTATCAATCTCAGATTTAAAATTAACAATTCAACTGCCGTTTGAAGAAGAGAGTTCCAAATTTCTACCACTCTTTGTGTGTAGAAGCGTTTCCTAACTTCACTCCTGCAAGCCCTGACTCTAAATTTTAGGCTATGTCCCCTAATCCTAGTATTCAAGAATGGGAGACCTCCAAAAGCAGGTTAAAAATGCATCAGCAGCCAGAAGCAATAATCCAGCAACTAACTTGTAAATCCTGCATGATCCCTTTAAATAGCGCTGGTGGGGGGTCCTCCATGCTGTTTACGACCTGTTCAGCTGTGCGAGGTTAAGACACTGCGTTGGCTGGAGTGTTGAGTTCCAAAATCGTATCTGTCCCTTTAAATCAGCGTTGCACACTGATCTAACGCATATTCTCCTTACTTTACATGACGCCGGCGTTCGTTACCTGCGAGTGCGCAAACGCCTTTACCAAGATGGCATCCGGCACACGTCACGCCAGAAGCGTGCGCACGCATTGCGGGCGCCATTTTGGGTCCTTTAGGAGGCTGCGTAAAACCTACAAAATGGGTGCTTCACGGCCCAATTTACTGCCCGGAGAGTGGGTAAGATGGGTATAGGGGGATATGGGCCAAGTGCAGGCAATTGGGACTAGCTTAGTGGTATAAACTGGGCGACATGGACATGTTGGGCCGAAGGGCCTGTTTCCATGTTGTAACTTCTATGATTCTATGATTCTATGTGTTAATAGCTGATGCGTTGGTGGGGGGGAAGGGGTTTGGTAAGGTAGGTGGAAGTGGAAGCCGGAAAACTGGCAAAATGGAGCTTGCACCCTGCGGCTCAGGAACCTGGGAGAAGGAAAAAGTGGATGGACGCCAAGGGTCAGCGTCCCCACCCCAAGCACCAAAGCGTCCTCCTCTGAAACACCACGTACTCACCCCACCCCACCAACACTTACTGTCAAAAAGAATGTAGGAGCTATAGTTAAGGTCTGAAGTTATTAAGGCCAGAGGGCTGCAAAGTCCCTTAGCTTAGGTACGATTACCTAATGCTGACACTGTGGGTCTCATATATGGTAAAATGTTCTTTTCACAACATGGACAATTTGCACTGTGATAAGCACAACGTTTCTCAACAAACTATTTATATATACCTTCTGAGAGCATCTGCTACCCTTCAGAAGTCACACTTCAAAGTGTCAAAAGTGTGTTAAAGAGAGAAAGGGCCTTCATTTCATAATATTTTGTTCCTGACCTGGAGCTAGACACTTCCCAATATGGAAAGTTCCCTCAACCAAAGAGCAATTAAGTTCTGGTTGATCCCAGCCCCATTTACTTCCAGCAACTTCACATGTGGCCTCAGAGGGCTGGGGCCGCTGAAACACAGTAATACATTGTGTGTTACATGGTATAATGTAAGGAATACAAAAGGGTGGAAGTTATGTTGCAGTTTATATAAAGCTCTGGGCACTGCACCTCAGGAAGGATATATGGACTAGTTTTATATTCCCTTGAATATAAAAAATTAAGGGGTGATCTAATTGAGGTGTTTATGATGGTTAAAGGATTTGATAGGGTAAACAGAAACTAATTCCTCTGGTGGGGGGAGTCCAGAACAAGGGGGGCATAACCTTAAAATTCGAGCGAGGCCATTCAGGGGTGATGTCAGGAAGCACTTCTTCACACAAAGGGGAGTGGAAATCTGGAACTCTCTTCCCCCAAAAAGCTGTTGAGGCTTGAAAATTGCGAAACTGAGATTTTTGTTAGGCAAGGGTATTAAGGGTTACGGAACCAAGGCGGGTAAAATGGAGTTAAGATACAGATCAGCCATGATCTAATTGAATGGCCGTACAGGCTCGAGTGGCTGAACAGCCTACTCCTGTTCCTATGTTCTTTCCTATAATACTCCTGTTGTTACGAAACAGGGTGCCCTCCGACTTACTGGGCGCAACAACACAGGAAATCGGTGAGTTGTATATATTTGAAAAAAGTAGAAATAGTCAAATATTTCTAGAACTACAGAATCATAGAATTTTCAGCACAAAGGAAAGCCGTTCTGCCTTCACCAGTGTGATCAGAAAAATCTACTCTAAACCCACTTCCCTGCTCACTCCCTGTATCCTTTAATAGTCCTTCTTTTACTCATTGTGATTGATTTGGTTTTCACTAGTCACTTACAGAAATGCACTCTACATTCTAATGACCCTTTGGATGAAAAAACATTTCTAACCTCCCCTATTATGCTTCTAATATCAATCCTAAATTTATGTCCCCTTGTTACTAATTCACCAACCATTGGAGACGGTCTTTCGTTATTCACTCTGTCAAAGTTTTCCACTAGAACCTTTTCTGCCACAGTATATCCAGCCCTGGTTTATCATATCGCATCATAACTATTTCATCTCATGACGGATATCATCAGAGTGAACCTACATTGCTCTTTTCCATGAGTACAATATCCTTTCTATAACGGGCTACTCAAAATGGTCCAGTACTCCAACAGTGGCCTAACCAAGATCCATCATTACCTCTTCTCTTTTGCATTAAATCCCTCGACATATAAACACCAGAATCCCATCTGCTGTTATTTAAGACTTTTTGAACATAATTGAGTGCAGGCTATGCCTGCGTGGGACTTAGGGGTGCTTTTTCAATCTCTGTAGGAGATGTGAATGTTTGAATATATTTGAATGAAGAATTCAGAAGGGTGGTGCAAAATAGATGTTTTTTCTAACCCTTGGTTATGTGTGTTGCAAGTTGTAAGATTAGAGTATAATGAAGGAGAGAGGAGAAAGGATTTTTGTGACACAAAGACAATCTGTTACTTCTAACATAGAGTGCGGTTACTATATGATATGATTATTGAATCCACGAGTTTCTCTAAACACAACAATGATAAGTTTATAGATTTTAGCTAACAATCTCCACTCCAAGTCCCATAGCCAGCAAAGAATCTATATATAATCTTCCAACACAGCTGTGGATTGGTATTTTACATGCTGGAGTTAGCACTGACGACATGCACTAGGAGCAGCTGTTTGAATCTAGTTCATTTTCTCTGTTGTTTTCATGGTTGTGTACACTGCTATAGCCTTGCAAGGGATAAAATAAATAACTGTGGTGCAGATCTTGTAACTGGAAATTCTTTGTTAAATCTAAAGAACAAACACAGAGAAATATTTAATTTCTCCAGGGGGATAGCTTGATGGCCTACAACATTGGCCTTTCATCTCTAGCACTCTGATTTCAATCCAAGCCAGACTGATTGGATGAAAGTCTTGTCTCTGAGCGTTATTAATGCTCTAAGTTGGGATTAGTTCCGGGGTGGCTTCAATGTAGCTCCCAGTGGGCACCAAACTGGAGCACAAAGCTGCTCAGAAATTGGCAGTTTCGCCCAAGGAGGCCACAAGACAAGAATGGCTGGTGTGGGAAATAGGAATATTGGTGCTTTGCGGTTTGGGTTTAACAACATTGTTGGAGTGGAGTACAGGGAGTTGACTTTGTACGTAGCCCGTGCATAGCTGAGTGCGGTTGCCACTAGCTACCAAATCCTGGGACAGTTTTGCGTCATCAACTCTGCCCACTGTGAATTGGATTGACACTAAGCAAACTCATTTCACTTAGGATCGACACAGCTAGCAGAGAGGACATCATCATCCCATTAACCTCCATCCAGCCCTATAACCCCGGCAAACTCTGTGTTCCTCTGATTCTGGACTCTTATGCGTCCCCCTTTCCCTTCGCCCTACCTTCAGCCATCTAGGCCCTACGCTCTGGACTTTCCTCATTAAACCTCCACCACTTCTCCATCTCTCTCTATCTTCTTTAAGGCCCTCCTTACAATGCAGCTCTTTGACCAAACTATTGTTTAACCCTCCTAATATCTCCTCCTTTGTCTCGTCAGACATTTTTTGTCTGATTACGCCTCTGTGAAGTACCTTGGGATGTTTTTCTACGTTTTTACGAATTTCCACTGGCTGCCTGTGTAGTTGAGGATTTTGCCATTGGGGCAGTTCCTCTGTCTCTCTCCCCCTCTTGCTTCTCACTTCTAGCTCCTGTGCGGAGAAAAAGACAGAGTTACGAGTTACCTGCTATCCACTTTCTCCTTCGGGTTCTGTTCGTGTAAGGATATCCTCAAAGTATGAGTGTCAGAAAACTGAATACTTGATCCCTGAACATTAGCTGCTTGTTCTGCACAAGCCAACTGTTGGTGCAGGAACTCCCATGTCGCCTTCCCCCTACTGCCTTAGCAGGCTGGTTTCTTTAACAACCCTTGGAGAACTCCTATCACTTCTCTTCAAAGGGATGCATTGCAGGATTCTCCAGTGGTCTAATATAATTGTTCCATTTGAGGGGGTCTCTACAGTTCATTTGGTTCACAGTGATACTCTTACTGCACATTAAAACATTTTTTATGCAGCGAGTTGTTATGATCTGGAATGCACTGCCTGAAAGGGTGGTGGAAACAGATTCAATAATCACTAGCAAAAGGGAATTGGATAAATACCTGATGGGGCAAAATTTGCAGGGCTATGGGGAAAAGGCAGGGGAGTGGCCAAAGAGCCAGCACTGCTACAATGAGCCAAATGGCCTCCTTCTGTGCTGTATCATTCTATGATTCTATGATATCGGTTTGTAGACTGAAAAGTTTAAAATACAGATTATAGCTTGCTGCCATAACACTTACCTTTGCAGACCTTGTGAGGTCATTGAACTTCTTTCTGCACTGTCGAAGGGTCCTGGCGGCTAGTCTGCGATTTTCTGCCTATCAAAGGGATGGGTGGATAATCGTGGGCTGGCCACCACCACATAGGCCTGATGTTCCCGACTGAGCTGGCTGAACATCGACTTTTAAGAAAGGATTGTTCAGTTGTTTAAAATGCAGTGTTGCTGCCTAGTTGACTTTATATAAGGCGAATAATCATAGGGGTGGAGGTTAATAAACCCTAAACTGTGGGATAGAAAGTCATCAAAGAATCCAAGCTCAGAACTGAAGTGCCTAATCTAAAGTCTGACCATCCTGAGGTCCATTAAAAGTATCGTAAAGACAATGAAGTGACGCTGTAAGGTGGTGGGATGGCATCCAGAGTTCTTCTCATACACATGAGTTCCAAATCTTGACTGTTCTTTCAGGGGCAAGAGAAGGTAAAGAGGCTCGCTACAGGAAAGGAAAGAGAAGTTGGCAGTTAACTCACCCCAATCTCCACTCCCAATATGGCAATCACTTTCGTCGTCCCAGTAACAAAACACAAGCCTGGGCATAGGTTGCTTCCCTGCTTCAAGCAATGGAGCATTGCATAGGGAGAGTCATAAAATGGGCAAAAATACAAATAAAATGGAATGGGGAGGAAGTCCGACAAAAGCCATAATATTTACTAGTAGAATTCAGTGTACTGCCTAATGCGATACTGAATCATACAGATTATGAAGATCTTGGTTTCAATTAAAACATTTTAAGAAAATTCATTCTTGGGATATGGGCCTATTGTCCGTCCCTAACTGCCCTTGAGAAGGTGTTGTTGGGCCTTCTTCTTGAACCGCTGTAGTGTATGTGGTGAAGGTACCCCCGCGATGCTGTTGGATAGGGAGTTCCAGGATTTTGATCCAGCAACGGTGAATTCTGAGGCGGTGCCGAGCTGTGCTTTGGCAGGGATTCCAATGATTGGTGATAGCATCCCTGGGCAAAGGAGGGAGAAGAATCAGCCGTTATTCCTTCTCCTGATTACTTGCCTTAGAGGTGGTGCAACGAAGGTTCGCTAGATTGATTCCTGGGATGAGAGGATTGTCCTATGAGGAAAGATTGAGTAAAATGGGCCTATACTCTCTGGAGTTTAGAAGAATGAGAAGTGATCTCATTGAAACATATAAGATTCTAAGAGGGCTTGACAGGGTAGATGTTGAGAGGCTGTTTCCCCTGGCTGGAGAGTCTAGCACTACGGGACATAGTCTCAGAATAAGGGGTCGGACATTTAGGACTGAGACAAGGAAGAATTTCTTCACTCAGAGGGTTGTGGATCTGTGGAATTCCCTACCCCAGAGGGCTGTGGATGCTCAGTCATTGAGTATATTCAAGACCGAGATCGATAGATTTTTGGACTCCAAGGGAATTAAGGGATATGGGGATCGGGCAGGAAAGTGGAGTTGAGATCGAAGATAAGCCGTGATCTTATTGAATGGCGGTGAAGGCTCGAGAGGCCGTATGGCCTACTCCTGCTCCTATTTCTTACGTTCTGATCATTTTAATTCTTGCTGGAGAATGCACCTGTGTGGATGTTGGATAAGGACAAGTTTGAGCTCGGCTATTTTGCTCCCCATGCTCCCTATTCAAGGTATAGGCCCACACATGAAGAGTGGTCTTTTGGGCAAAGTTTTAGGAGGGTGACTGGCACCCATGGAGCTGTAGCCCAGCACTAGTTTAGGAAAGAAAATTGAAGGAGAAAAAGGATCCTAAATGTAATCAAACATTGGGTGTTTGCCAATACAATTATGGTGTTGACTCCCATTACCTGAGCTATGGACTAACACCCACGGTATAAATATGTAATAGCAAAGTACAAGAGGGATCAACTCTGAGGTTTTCTAATGAGGACCAGAAGGTCACCAAATGTTATTAAATATTGCTCGCTTCCTCTGAAGATGGCAGGGGAGTGAGACCTAATTAATCGCACTACCTCGCTCTACCTCGAGAGACGGCCGAGTTTCTCAAGTAATTTTTACAGTCCTAACAAATGGTCCCTCTTGGAACATAACTGGACCCATCCTAATAAAACTCTCTTTGCATTGTACCGTCATGTGAAATTGGACAAGCCTTCAAACCTCACAGTCAAAGCACTATTAGGGAGTTTACTTTCATTTTTGTGATTCATGTGATTGCTCTGAGAGGACTTTCCTGCACTAGAAACATATCTAATGTAGTCTCAATATAAATGAGTAAGTGTAGTAATCCCCATTCTACAATGCCAACAATTGTAACCTTGAAAGAAACCTATTGTATGATTGTTGGCAGCAAACAAATGCAATATGTTCGGCATTTCAAATTGGATAAAGTGATGCTTGGCGTTAGCGGTCACCTTAATAAGCATTGGATGGGTGATGACTGCCAAGTTTTGGAGGGTGGGGGGAAGCTGCTCGGCAGCTCATGTTCCCAGACACTAAAGATCTTGAAAGGGGAATTGAGACAATGGGCCCGATGTTAGCAGGCCTGCGGGTTCCCGGCGGGGGGGCTATCGGGTGCGTGGGTAACGCGCCCGGTGAAAATGAGTGCGTTCCCCGCGCGATCACAGGATAATTGAAGTCATTTACCTGTGGTTACGGGTTTTCCGCTGCTCAGCTGCGTGCCGGCGGCCTGCGCATGCGCAGTGACGTCTGAGTGATGGTGGAGCTCTATTTAAAGGGGCAGTCCACCTGCTGCAAACAAGAAGTAGCGCACCATGGAGCACCCCAGGGGTAAGGCTGCCCCATGATTTTCTGACGACTCACTCCAGCTGCTGCTGGACGGGGTAAGGAGGAGGAGGGAGACGCTGCTCCCCAGCGATGGAAGGAAGTGCCCTGCCTCCGCCACCAGGAAGGCATGGGCGGAGGTGGCCGCGGAGGTTAGCAGCAGGGGCAACACCACAAGAACATGGATCCAGTGTCGCAAGAGATTCAATGACCTCACTAGGTCCGGCAAAGTGAGTACACTAACGCATTCTCCCACACTCCGTCTTCCACATCACCTCAAACACCTCACAACCCCTTCTGCACTGCCACCACAGCGCTCCCGCATCAATCCTCACAGCCACTCAACTATCATCCTCACCGTGCCTGCACGTACCCACCGTCCCTGTCCCCATTCGAACACTACCACACACCCCAATCCCCATACAATGGGATGGGCATGTGGCACACGCATCCTCCCATCCATCTCCCACACGCTCAACCCACCCACACCAATGCTTGAAGCGTCTCACAATGCAATCATCACTCAATCACGCATCATGTGCTTTGCCCTGACAGGAGAAGAGATGCAAGAACGCCCGGGAAAGGGCACCCCGCCACCACGCAGAGCTGGACGCCTTGGAGATTAGCCACACGCTGCATTGCCTGTCCGTGGCGGATGGCAAGGCTGGGGCTGCAGAAACGTCCGGTAACGGAAAGCTGACACTCAGCACTCATGATTGCGAATGATCTTAGCATCACTTGGCATCTGCCGCACCTCAACATTTGTCCACATGCCTGATATTGCCCTTTGTTCTCTTGCAGGGCCATCTGCGAGCGCTGTGTCAGTGGAGGGCGATTCCTCAGAGGACATGCCGGTCTCTGAGGGTCCATCGTCACATATGAGCCAAGCATCCACCAGCGCAGATACACACACCTCGGTGGGTCCCCCTCCTCAATTAGTTGGGATTGCACATGGTGAGTCACCGCGCACATGTGAGCATGAGCAGACCCTGGTGGCAGGGGCAGCCGCGGAGGGTCTGCGTTGGTGGGAGCACTCTTCTCCAGGCTCTGCTCAGCCGGACCCAGATGCTGAACCCACGGGGCCACCAGTCAAAAGGAGAGTCGTCGAGGGGCACCAGCACATTGCTGAGGTACTGGAAGAGGTGCCATGCGCACTCTCCACAATCGTGCAGCTGATGGAGGAGTCCAACTCCTGCATGAGGGCAATGGTGGCACAAGTACAGGAGGGTCTCGGCGAGATAGTGTCGCGGGTAGGTGCGGGAACGTCTGCGGTGGAGGAAAGGCTAGCCTCCCTCGAGCGTCACGCACAGCTCAACATTGAGTCCATCCAGGCCCTGACAGCGGCTGTTCGGATTCGGGGTGAGCAACATTCTGCCGCCATAAATAGGCTGACAGATACATTAGAGGTGGCCTTGCAAGGTCTCACACAGGTCATCCAAACTGCCGTCCAGCAGGGTGGAAGGAGTGATGTGGGCCTAGGCCATGAGAGGGAAGATGGTGAACGGGGACATGGAAGTGGGGACGCTACTCAAAGTGCCCCCACGTCTCACCCGTTGCCCCCCTCTCAACCAGTACCCGCAATGGTGCCTCCTCTCCAGGTGGCCGAGTCTGCCCCTGCACAGGTGCAGGAGGAGCAGTCTGTGGAGGTGCCCTAACGGGCACTGAAACCCAAGGGGCGTCGGCCCAAAGCATCTACCTGGTCAGGGCACGAACAAGAGCAACCTGCCACTACCTCTGCTGGAGCCACAGGGGTAGCACCACGTAGGGGTACTCGCAAACGTAAGGCTAGGGTGTTATGAACACAAAGGGAATGCACCAGGCTGTATGACAATTTGTTATGTTTTTATTTATAGTCGTTTGCTGCACATACCACAATAAACACAATTGTTCTCACCACTGCTGCCACCTCTTGTCCATTCTTGAGCGGCTTGTGCAATAGGTCCCTTTCGTGGGGCTCATCATGACGACGAACACCTGGTCCCACCCAGTGGGTCACACTACAGTGGGTGCAGGAGTACTGGCACCACTCTTCTGAGGAGGGGGCTGGTCTGGCCGCTCCTCTGTGCACGTGATGAGGTCTGGACGCCTCAGACAGTCTGATGTTAGGAGAACCGTTGACATATGAGTGCCTCCCTGGCCTGACGAGCATCCAGGTGAGCCGGTGTTCGGCCCATGGGTCCTTCCTCCTCCTCTTGCTCCTCCTCCTCCTCATCGTCATCCTCAATATGGGTGGCGGATGTGCATGGGGCCTCCTCCAGCGGCACCCCTCTCTGTTGTGCCATGTTGTGCAGGGCACAGCAGACAACTATAATTCGTCCCACTCTGAGTGGCGCGTATTGGAGCGCTCCCCCAGAACGATCAAGGCACCTGAAGCGCATCTTGAGCACCCCTATAGCCTGCTCAATAGTAGACCTGGTAGCAATGTGGCTGTCATTATATCGACGCTGCGGCTCGGTGATGGGGTTCCTCAGAGGTGTCACAAGCCACGTGTGCAGGGGATATCCCTTGTCGCCGAGGAGCCAGCCGTTGCCGGTGTTGGGTGCGTGGAAGAGGGGCTGGACGGTGGACTCCCTGAGGACGATGGCATCGTGGCAGCTGCCAGGGTATCTGGCGCACATGTGTAGGAATCTCTGACGGTGGTCACAGATGAGCTGGGCGTTCATGGAGTGATACCCCTTCCTGTTGATGAACAGTCCTGGCTCATGTGGAGGTGCCCATATTGTTATGTGGGTGCAATCGATTACACCCTGCACCCGTGGGAAGCCAGCCACAGCATGGAATCCAACCGCCCTCTCCATCTGGCTGCGGTCATCCATGGCGAAGTTGATGTAGTGCGAGGCCCTGTGGAACAACCCATCGGTAACCTGCCTTATGCACTTCTGACAGACCCCGGTGATGTCCCCGGTGGCACCCTGGAAGGATCCGGAGGCGAAGAAGTTGAGGGCAGTGGTGACTTTGACGGCGACGGGTAAGAAGATGCTGCTTGGTCCATCCGGGAGCAGCTCGTCGTTAAGGAGGCTGCAGATGTCGGCGACTACCTGGCGACTGACTCTGAGCCTCCGTATGCACTGCTCCTCAGAGAGGTCCAGGAAGCTGAGCCTCGGTCTGTACACCCTGTGCCGAGGGTAGTGCCTCCTGCGATGCATCTCTCTCTGCGGTTGCCCTCCCTCCTGCTGTGCAGGTGGATGTGCCGCAGCAACGTGTTGGTGGGCTCCACGTGTCTGAGGCGGACGGCGTGGCCTGCGAGGCTGCTGGGGCTGGTGATGCTGTTCGTCCTCCGAGGATGTCAAGGCGGCCCCCATCTGGAAGGTGTAGGTCTGAGGGGTTCTGCAAGGTAGGGAAGTGTGTCCTCGCATCGGGTTGTGGTTCCACGTCGGTGAATCTTCTTGTTAGGAGGAGGGTGGTGGAGGGCAAGCGTTGCCCTATGTGACGGAGTGGCCTCCTGCGTTGGTGAAGGGTCTCCCCCACCCCCACCTGTGGAATGCACCTTGGCAGCTGCCACAGGCTGCTGGCTGCAACACGTCCGTTTGGAGTGAGAGTGTTTCCCCCAGTATGGGAAACAGTCTCAGTTCAAGGTAAAATCCCACCCTTCCTAATAAAGCAGCTCAATCAGGCCTGTAAACGACCTGAACGAGCAAGATAAATGTTTACAAGTGGCATCCCGCTGGCTTTAATTGCCTGCGGGATTCCCACCTGCGGGGGCTGCGCGCGCACGCCGGCGCGTCCGTGGGGAACCCGGAAGCGGGCGGGTTCGAGACGGGATCCGGTCCCGCTCCGGGATTCCCCAATTTTCGGGGCCCCCCCCCACCGAGAACGCACCCGACAGCGGGTGGTAAAATCAAGCCCAATGTATCTGAGAGCACATTGCAGCGAAAGAAATGCCTACTATTGTGTGGCTAAATAATGAGGCTATTTTGGAATTGAGCTGGGGGGCACGCAGTGGGGGTGGGAGGAGGTGTTAAGAACATAATTAAAAATGAGAAGGCAAGTGCAGTACAATCCGCATCTGTCTCACCAGATTGTGTGTGGATTGCTCGCTCGTTTTATAACCTTACTGTTCCTGGTTACTGCCGTCATTGCTTAAATTGAATAAGCTCATCAGTAACTTTTCATGAGTTATTAGGCAACCTAATGACCATCAAAAAACAAATTGTTCAGAACATAATCGGCCACCTTTCCACAGCGAGACATAATGGGAAATTCTCCCTGTTCTACCTTGATCCTCCGCGGTCCATCAGTGCTTCTGGTGGAAGCTGGAGAGAAGATTGAACCGGCTTGGGGAGTTCATTTCTATTTATTGGTGGCTCACTGGTTGGTGCGTTTGCATGAAATTCCTTGTTCTACTGTTCAGACGCACTCACTACCTCTTTAAAAACAAACGGGCTAGTGACAGTGTTAAAATATGGGACTGTGTGCTTTATAAGCAACGAAGTTATGCTAAATCTTAAGAAATTACCGGCAAGGCCCCAGCTGGGGTATTGTGTCCAATTCTGGGCACCACATTTTAGGAAGGGTGTCAAGGCCTTAGAGAGGAGATTTACCAGAATGGTACCAGGGATGAGGGACTTCAGTTATGTGGAGAGACTGGAGAAGCTGGGATTGTTCTCCTTAGAGCAGAGAAGGTTAAGGGGAGATTTAATAGAGGTGTTCAAAATGATGAGGGGTTTTGATAGAGTAAATAAGGAGAAACGGTTTCCACTGGCAGGAGGGTCGGTAACCGGAGGACACAGATTTAAGATAATTGGCAAAAGAACCAGAGGGGGAGATGAGGAGAAGTTTTTTTATGCACTGAGTTGTTATGATCTGGAATGCACTGCCTGAAAGGGCGGTGGAAGCAGATTCAATAGTAACTTTCAAAAGGGAATTGGATAAATACTTGAAAAGGAAAAGTTTGCAGGCCTATGGGGAAAGAGCAGGGAGTGTGGGACTAATTGGATAGCTCTTTCAAAGAGCCGGCACAGGCATGATGGGCCGAATGGCCTCCTTCTGTGCTGTATGATTCTATGATTCCAGGAAAAGAATGTGATGCATTACCCAATGCATCACCAGACAAGTTATAACACTCTGTGAAAGGATTGACATTCGTTATAGTTCTATAAACATTTGGGGAAGAGAGGGTTTATTTCCTTTGTGTGCAATTTTTAGTGCCCTGGTTAACTTATTTGTAATAAATTCCTGTTGGTACTAGTTTAACCCAGCCCTGAACCTAATTATTCAAAAAGTAGTACAGAGAAGGGATGAAATATGTGCACAAATCTTTGAAGGTGGCAAGACAGCTTGAGAAAGTGGTTAATAAAGCATACGGGATCCTGGGCGTTATAAATAGAGGCATAGAGTACAAAAGCAAGGAAGTTATGTTGAACCTTTATAAAACACTGGTTCGGCCACAGCTGGAGCATTGTGTCCAGTTCTGAGCACCGCACTTTAGGAAGGATGTGAAGGCCTTAGAGAGGGTGCAGAAAAGATTTACTAGAATGGTTCCAGGGATGAGGGACTTCGGTTACGTGGGTAAACTGGAGAAGCTGGGGTTGTTATTCCTAGGACGGAGAAGATTAAGAGGTGATTTGATGGAAGTGTTCAAAATCATGAAGGGTTCAGATAAAGTGAATAAAGAGAAACTGTTCCCATTGGCGGAAGGGTCGAGAACCAGAGGACACAGATTTAAGGTGATTGGCAAAAGAACCAAAGGCGACATGAGGAAAAACATTTCTACGCAGCGAGTGGTTATGATCTGGAATGCACTGCCCGAGGGGGTGGTGGAGGCAGATTCAATTGTGGCTTTCAAAAAGGAATTGGATAAATACTTTTTCGAGAAAAAATTTGCAGGGCTATGGGGAAAGAGCGGGGGAATGGGACTCACTGGATTGCTCTTACAAAGAGCCGGCATAGGCTCGATGGGCCGAAAGGCCTCCTTCTGTGCTGTAATCATTCTATGATTCTATGGAAGTGAACCAAAAACAGAGAATGCCGGAAACAGACAGTCGGTCAGACAGCGTTTGTGGACAAGTTAAAGGTTCTGATGAAGGTAGAGTCGCCAACCCTCCTGGATTGTCCTGGAGTCCCCAGGAATTGAAGGTTAATCTCCTGGACACTGCTGTGAGCAACACCCAGGAGAAAAATCATAGGGGCATTAAAATAAAATGAGTTTTTTTGATTTCTTTGAACACTTTAATTTCTTTGTGATAAAATTATTGGAGATGGGATGGAGGGAGGAGTAGAAAAGGCTGATTTACTGGGCAAGGCAGTTGAAGGCGGGAGGTCATGTGATGAAACCTCCAGGAATGCATCTAACCAGAGTTGGTAACCCTAGATGAAGGGTTCATAGGCGGTCTGGCTCCCCCAAAAGGGTGCGGGATTCCCCTGGAAAAAAGGGGTGGGGGGCACCAATAATACAGCACTATGGAACTATTCACCCTAGTGGCCAGTTTGCCCCTGGAAGAGTCTGCTCTCTCCACAGACGTTGTCTGACTCGCTGAGTGTTTCCAGCATTTTCTGTTCTTGTTTCAGATGTTCAGCACGTGCAGATACTTTGCTTTTTATCTACCTTGGAAATGAGCTGGTTTACTTTTGCGATGCTTTTCGACGTAGAGACGATATTTCCACTTGTGGGGGAGTCCAAAACTATGGGTGACAAGACAGTCACTAATAAATCCAATAAAGAATTCAGGAGAAATTTCTTTACCCAGAGAGTGGTTAGAACGTGGAACTCGCTACCACATGGAGTAGTTGAGGTGAATATCATAGCTGCCTTTAAGGGGAAGCGAGATAAATACATGAGGGAGAAAGGAATTGAAGGATATGCAGATAGGGTTAGATGAAGCAGGGTGAGAGGACACTTGTGCAGAGCATAACCTGTTGGGCCGAATGGCCTGTTGCTATGTTGTAAATTCTATGTAATTTTAATTTGGCAGGACCGATAGATGACCTCTAACCCCGTAGCAGGTTGGTTTACCACAAGAGCTAACTATGGGGCTGTTTTAATTTGCTTCTCACCTGCTGTAGCTGAGTGGAGTCAACACTAACATGAAGGACTGCTAGAGGTGAAGATTGAGTGGGATCTGGAGGACTTATACTACAATATCAATCCTTTTGAAAAGTGAGAATCAAAGGTTTATATGGAAATACTGCTGAGGGTGTTTGTATATTTTCCTACATTCATTATTAATGAAAATGGCTGGAAATGGAACCTGCCCTCTACTCAGGCTGCACCCCGAGGTGTTTCAATGGAAATGCTAAGAAGATTTCAAAGGTATTGGGGCCTCTTGCGCATCCCCGATTTTCATCGCTCCACCATTGGCGGCCGTGCCTTCAGCTGCCTAGGACCTCTGGAATTCCCTCCCTAAACCTCTCGGCCTCTCTACCTCTCTCTCCTTTTAAGCTGCTCCTTAAAACCTACCTCTTTGACCAAAGCTTTTGGTCACCTGTCCTAATATCTCCTTATGCCGGCTCGGTGTTAAATTTTGTCTGATAACGCTCTTTGGGACGTTTTAGGTGCTATATAAATGCACGTTGTTGTTCTTATACACCTCGCCTAATTTTCCTTTCCATTGAAGTCAAAATGACAAGTGAGTATTGCAGAAATGATAGGTTTCACTTGAAGTATTGCATTGTCAGAGGTTCCCACAAGCACCATAGGGAGTCCTTTGAAAAGCCTTCCAAATGGATATCAGCTCATCGGTGCAACTGTGATACAGAAACAGGTTCAGGTACAACTTTAATCCGATGTTGTTTGTGTGGCGTTAAATAGAACATCATCACCCCAAACACTTGACACGGAACAATTGGGATTTGATCCCAACTCCAGTTCAAAAGCAGTGTGAGCCTAGTTATGCACCGTTCGGTTTAGCTTGATCCTCTGTCACAGTGTTCAGCACAAAAATATTCTTCCAATTGTATTCAGGTTTGTGTAAAATAACTATTGTTGGTTCTGTTCCTTTTAATATTATATGTGTCTGTGGAGTGAGGGTTAGGTCGCGGTATTGGCATCGCTGAGGACTGAATTTTGTTTGATAATCGCTCCTGTGTAGCACCTTGGGACGTTTTTACAACGTTAAAGGCGCTATATGAATGCAAGTTGTTGTGTGTTCTTTGTGGATGGCACCAAAGGGTTAATGTGAATAAACCGTTGGCATTGTAAAAATCGACCAGACTGCAGAACACATGGCAAATGAGTTCTCCGTGCCAGCGTGAGCAAGGTGACACGGACGTGTGAAGGTGCAGCATTTGTTTTGTTATGGTTTGGTGAATTTTTGCGCTCATCAATATGAAACTCCATGTTCCAAGTTAGGAGATGGGAGGAGGGGGAATTCAACAGAATCGTGGCCCCTGAGGTAGGGTTGCCAACTTTGGTTGGATGGATTCCTGGAGGTTTCATCACATGACCTCCTGCCTTCAACTCCCCCCCCCCCCCCCCTCCCCTCCCCCCCCCACCCCCGTCTACAGCCAATTGGAAAGCGAGCTGACTCTTCATTACCCGATTGGATGATTCTTGACTGGCAGTCAAACAGCCTTCTTTTTTCCCCCATTGCCAACATTTTTATAACTAATAAACAATCGTGTTGAAATAAATGTATTTTTTTATTGCCCCTGTGATGTTTCTCTTGGGTTGCTCCCAGCGGTGTCCTGGAGATTAATCTTGCTTTATCTTTTTAACTGTTTCAATCACGTGTTCCAGATTGAGCACTGACTGTTGTCGCTGATTGCCTTTCTCCTCCGGCTTTGGTCCCAGCCTGCACTGATGGGTTGAACATCTGCTCCCTCTGTTGTCTGGATGGGCCCTCAGCAAAATGTATTTGGGTTAGACAGAATCTAACTTCTACTGGCAAAGCTAAATAATGATGCTATACTTTGGCACTAATTAGAATGAATTTGGTAGTCTCGTTAGAGAAGCCTCAAAGCCTTAGGAGAGTGCTGTTAAAGGAAAGAAAGACTTGCATTTATATAACACTTTTCACGACCGCAGGGCATCCCAAACCACTTCACAGCCAATAAAGCACTTTTGAAGTGTAGTCACTGTGATACAGGAAACACAGCAGCCAGTTTGCACACAGCAAGGCCCCACTAACAGCAATGAGATAAGTGACGGATAAATGTTGGTTCAGACATCAGGCAGGACCTCCCCTGCTCTTCAAATAGTGCCTTGAGATTTTTATATCCACCTGAGAGGACAGACACAGTTTAACATCTCATCCAAAAGTCAACACTTGCAGCAATCCCTCAGTACTGCACTGAAACATCAGCCTAGATTTATGTGCTCAAGTTTCTGGAGTGGGGCTTGAACCTATAATCTTCTGACTCTGAGGTGAGAGTGCTACCAACTGAGCCACAGTTAAAATCAAGGATAGGCAAGAGGCAAGAATTGGAGGAGTGCAGAGATCTCGGATGGTTGTAGGGCCGGAGGAGGTTACAGAGATAGGGAGGGGGCGAGGCCCATGGAGGGATTTGAAAACAAGGATGAGGATTTTAAAGTTGAGGCGTTCCCAGATCGGGAGCCAATGTAGGACAGCGAGCACAGAGGGGTGATGGGTGAATGGGACTTGTTGTGAATTAGGATACAGGCAGCAGAGTTTTGGATGAGCTCAAGATTATAGAGGGTGGAATATGGGAGGCCGGCCAGGAGAGCATTAGAATAGTCAAGTCTAGAAGTAACAGAGGCATGGATGAGGGTTTCAACAGCAGATGAGCTGAGGCAGAGGCAGAGACGGGCGATGTTACGGAGGTGGAAGTAGGCGGTCTTGGTGATGGAGCGGATATGGGGTCAGAAGCTCATCTCAGGGTCAAATAGGACGCCAAGCTTGCGAATGGCCTGGTTCAGCCTCAGATAGTGGCCAGGGAGAGGGATGGAGTCGGTGGCTAGGGAATGGAGTTTGTCGCAAATTTGTACAAATAAACTTTTTGTCCGAGTGGCTGCAACGGCTGTTCAAACCTATGTGAAATCACTTTGATTTTACACACAACACTTAAAGATAACTCGCTCCCACATCCTATTTGTGAAGTCAAAGAAAAATGATCAAAAGTCCTGAAACATGATACCCATCATGGCTCATGCATCCAGAAAATGCTGGAGTCCACCAATTTCAGCTCCATCTGTCTCTTAAATAAATCCAAGCTTTTTGCCTCTGCTGCCATGCCTGGGAGCCCAAGAGTGCTCATCACTCAGTGCTGTGCTCAGCTCTGGTCTCCATATTACAAAAAAAAATATAGAGGCACTCGAGAAGGTGCAAAAAAGATTTAAAGGGATAATACCAGAACTGAGAAATTATAACCATCAGGATAGGCTGAACAGGCTGGGGCTCGTTTCTCTGGAAAAGAGAAGGCTGAGGGGTGACCTATTATGAAAGGGTCTGATAGGGTAGACATAGAGATGTTTCCACTTGTGGGGAGACCAAAACTAGCGATCATCAATATAATATAGTCACTAATAAATCCAATAAGGAATCAGGAGAAACCTCTTTACCCAGAGAGTTGTTAGAATGTGGAACTTGCTACCACATGGAGTAGTTGAGGCGAATAGCACTTAAGGGGAAGCTAGATAAGTACATGAGGGAGAAAGGAATTGAAGGATATGCTGATAGGGTGAGATGAAATAGGGAGGGAGGAGGCTTGTGTGGAGCATGAACACCGGCCTAGACCAATCGGGCTGAAAGGCCTGTTTCTGTGCTGTAAATTTTCTGTAATTCTACGTAACTCTTCGTGTTTAAAAAAAGAACTTCCTGACATCACTCCTAAATTTGCCTTTCACCACTTTGAAGCTACGCCTTCTTGCCCTAGTTTTATAACTGATCTTGAAGTAGCACTTAAGATTTATTATTTAATACCAGAGTTTGTGTTTCCAGAAGATTTTTTTCTCTCCTAAAAGTGAGGTGCAGCCAGATGAAAAAGATTTGCAGCGATGGTGTGTGAACTGGGTCCTCCAAGAATCGCGGGATGGCCAGTGTTTGGGATGGACGAGCTGCACGACATTGTGTGCCGCGTGAAAATGACGCGGCGAAATTTTCCCTCTATGACAAACGACACGGAAAGCGTCAGTCGGCTGCACTTGCCACAATGCTCTCGTGAGTGTTGGTTTCCCTTTAAATGAGAGCTAACGCAGTTAATCGGCCAAGGAGACTAAAAGGAGGAGGAGAGTCGGGGTAGTTGGTAGCAGATGGGACATGAGCTGTCAGCTGGGGAGAGAGGAGATGGCGCACAAGCTAGCAGTCAGTGAGGGAAAGAGAGACTTTAGAACAATCCTCTGGCGCTTTGTTGTAGTAGCTGTTAAGCTCAGGACTTATCCAGTATGTTTACAGGGTGTGTGCAGATGGCAAATCACCAACCATCACACAATGGTTCGGAAACAATTCTGCACCCACTGAGGCTTGTGCTGAAATATCCATGGGGCTATCTCAGAGTCCTGTTGCACGTATACATACGCTCCATTAAAATCAGTGAACATCATTGGGTGTCCCACTTGTTAAGAAGCAAAGAGCTAAACTGTATTAGAGCCTGCCTCTTAAATTGCAGCAGCATTATTGGTCTGTGTTGGTAAAGTATTTCATTGGACACAAACCAAGTGACGTGAAAACAGAAAATGCTAGAAACACACACTAGGATTCGGTCCAATATCAATGCAACATGTTGCTTCTGGTGTGTTGTGGGGGGCGTGAGGAAGCTCAGGGATTATATTAATATAGCATCAAAGATGATTTATTGATTTTATCTTGAGTGCCACGTTGGACTGAATGGTCCTTGGAAATGGCATAGTCTTCAGGATGTCCCAAAGTGCTTACGAGCTAATAAATTACTTTTGAAGCGTGGTCTTTTGTAGGAAAATGCAGCATTCAATTCGCATACACCAAGGCCACACAGACAGCAATGAGATAAATGATCCTTGAATCTGGTACCTCACTGCCAGCAGACTCAGGACAACTTTTCCCTTTCACTTTTTGCCCCCCCCTCTAATTTTGTCCTTGTGTCTCTGGCAGGTGAGATATCAATCCACAGGTGCGAAGCAGCCCTCTGGTACCTCATCCGAGTGCCATTCTTCATGTGTGAACCAGGCAGTGAGTATCTGCTGTAAACTCAACTGTGAAAGGGTGCATCAGAGCCAAACCCTGACCTTGTTCTCATCCGAAGTCCACGCCCACATATGCACATGATCCAGCATGGGGTCAATGGATAGGGAGCAGGACACTCCCTACCCCGATTGACTTTTCTCTTCCTTTGCCCAGTGTGACTGGGACCAACAGTGTCAGTCATGGCTTGGTTGGTCACACTCTGGCCTCTTGAGTCAGAAGGTTGTGGGTTCAAGTCCCACTCCAAAGCACAAAATCTAGGCCGACACTACAGTACAATACTGAGGGAGTGCTGCACAGTCAGAGGTGCTGCCTCTCAGAGGAGATGTTAAACCAAGGCCCCATCTGCCCCTTCAGGTGGACGTAAAAGATTCCATGACACTATTTCGAAGAAGAGTCGGGGAATTGTCCTGTATAATATTTAGCACTCAATCAACACCTAAAAACGGATTATCAGGTCATTAACACATTGGTGTTTGTGGGACCTTGCTGTGTGCAAATTAGCTGCTGTGTTTCCAACAGTGACTACATTTAAAAAGTACTTAATTGGCTGTAAAGCACTTTGGGATGTCCTGAGGTTGTGAAAGGTGCTGTATAAATGCAAGTCTGTTTCTTTCATTCTTTGTCTACCACTTGCCCAGCTAATATCAGCTGACTCAGCACAGATGAGATATCAAAGATGGGATCTCCCTGGGCCTGAGTGGTGCATCTACCCACTGAACCATAGCGGGGAGGCTCCTCAGACAAACTTATTTAGATTGCGGGTCACACGCACACATACCTGACTCTGTTGGGTCAAGTGGCATTTTGATGAAATAGCTTTACTGTCACCGGACATTAAAAGTGCCCTTAAGATTCCCGTGTCACATGAAGCCATTTCCGTAACACTGTTCTGATATATTTTTGACTCATGTACAATTATGGACCTGATTTCTGCTTCCACCGTGGCAGGCACAATACAAATTTAAAATGTTATCGAGTCCATACTGTTGAACCTTGCCTTTGTGCACTTCAGACTGTGTTTTATTCCTACTTGGCATTCAGAATACTCCCTGTATAGAACCTTCGTCTATGCAGGTTTTATTCTCTACCTGTGCCTATTGATGGCCTCTCTGGAGCCTTTTGCTACTTTGAACCTTTGCAAGGCTTCAGATTCAGCTCCCTGTCACTGTTGTCCTTGGGTGGAGCCTTGACCCATGATGGTCGTCCTCTCACCCCTGGGGACACAAAGCTGTGGCCTGAAGCCCCTCACTTCCGCACTTGAGCGCGGAATCTTGGCTGACATACTAGGCTGGACCTCCAATGCAGTACGGAGGGAGTAAAGATGCAGGAGTCTTATTAGAGCTTACGTATGGCGGTGTTTTTCTTCCCCGAGCCCACTGCAAATCACTTCTCGGTGCACCTGCTGTGATTAAGTCACATCATTACATATCAAGGACAAGGAGCACACTGTCCAAGAGCATTCACATTGGGAGCGATTGTCAGCAAAAAAAACACCCCCTGTAGTTAACAGCATATAAGAGATGGGTACCCTAGTGTGTTTTCAAGGTTTTAATCAGACTGTGGGCTTCAGATGACAGATCGTGCTTATGCTTTGCTCTTGTGAATTATGAAGCATCTAAGTCCCTTGAGTATATTTCCTCCTTCTGACAATCTCCCAGTCACTGTTTCTTCCTTTTTTGAGTAATTGTCAGCAAAAAACAGATTATCTGATCGTTATCACATTGCTGTTTGTGGGAACTTGCTGTGCATACATTGGCTGCCACGTTTCCTAAATTACTACACTTCAAAAGTACTTCATTGCCTGTAAAGCACTTTGGGACATCCTGAGGTCGTGAAAGGTGCTAAATAAATACAAATTCTTTCTTTCTTACGCATTCTTTGACCTACGTAGAGTGCAAGGTTGACTCATAGGTCACCAAAGCTACCCTTTTGATCCTTGGCTTGTGGCTTCTCTACGACAGCTGTGAACAGCTGTCCAGCACAGATACACCAAGGTCCTTAAAGGTACCAGGCCCATTATGGGACACCCCATAGGTGTGTCGAAATAGTTCAGCTGCCTTGACAGATCCAAGGGTGCATTGGCCAAATTCTCCAGGGTCAGCATCATCTGCCGAGTGATGCATAACTTTGCCATCCAACGAAACATAGCTACGGAGCAACCTGAGAAGGAGGACGTCCAGCTGCCACAAGGAGATGACCAAGACGAGCAGGAGGAGCTAGAAGATCCTGTCGCAAACTTGGCATGGTATGGTGACCCCACAGTGAAATTAATAGAGCTGTTCCAAAACCTGAGTCTCATGGTGCAGGGACACCAAGCTCTTTAACCATTCAAACTCCAGCAACATTTTTCAGACTCCTTCACAATCAAGAATTTCTCTTTACAGAACCCCTGACTATTTTGCATCCTGCAGATTTCTTGACATTACTTTATAATGCAACACAATGAAAAGGGAACAATGCGTTCAAATATCCATATACCAGAGTCATGTGAATTTAGTGTAAAACAGGAGTTGTTGGAAGCTTCCATTTAGCCTGGTCAGTTTGCAATAGACGGGGCGGTGGGAGTTTATTTGTTGAGTGCTGTTCCCCTCCACAGCAGCAATATTTGACCTGATTTAAACACCTCTGAGAATTTAAACAGCTTAGCAAAGCTCTGGCAGGAGCAAACACAAACAGATCACAGCTCCACTGCTATTTCAACACCGGAACGCTGGCGTCTCCTCACAGCTTAGCAGTTCCAGAACACTTTTACCCGCAGAGCAATGCAACATCCGCTGCCATTATTGGGATGAGCTTTCACATCAACTTAGACTAGGGGTTCCCAACCCTCCAGGATTGTCCTGGAGACTCCAGGAATTAAAGATTAATCTCCAGGACGCTGTTGCGAGGAACACCTTGGAGAAAAGTCATAGGGGCGTTAAAAAAAAGTGTTTTTTAAAATTTTCTTTTGAACACTTTTATTTATTGGTTGTAAAAATATTGGGGATGAGGGGAGAAAGGGCTGTTTGACTAACGGCCAAGAATCGTCCAATCGGGTAACGAAGAGCCTGTTTGCTTTCCAATTAACGCAGGGAGGCGGTGCACTGCGAGGATGGGCTTGTGCGACCAATGGCGGGAATGTGGGGGGGGCGAGGCTGTTGGAGGCGGGGCTTCATGTGATGAAACCTCCAGGAGTGCATCCAACCAGAGTTGGCAACCCTAACTTGGACTCGGGGTTTCAAAGGTTCCAAAATCTGGGCTTCTTCGGAATCGAAGTTCGCGTTCATCAGGATCGGGCGCGCGAGTGAGGAAAAGATTTCATCACATCACCAGCGATTCAGGGAGATACCACTGCCAACCCGCAAGGGCCTAGTCTCAGTCTGGACAGGCCAGTTTTTGAGTAGGCTATCCAGAAGCTTCTAGAATGCAAACTGGACACTGGACAATTCCATTTGTGAAGTAGAAGACTTTTTTCTTACTTGTCACTTAAGGTGCAGAGATATTAATTGAAATGTTCAGTTCATTTTATTCAACCCCACATGGGATTCAAATCACCTCACATCTTAATGTGGCATCAATTTAAGTGAAATGTAGCAAGGTTTCAAAAAGACTGAAAAATGTGCGAATTGTGGATCCATGACAACAATTATTCCGAATATGACATTTGGCAAATTTTGTGTGTATTTGAGTCTCTGCTTGTGGCTTGTGGTCCTCTCCCAGTCTCTGTTTAGAGTATGAATTTACTTCTCCTCTCTTGGTCCTTTTCACAACATTAAAGGTGCTGAATATGTGTCGCTGTTGTCAAAGATGTCTCACCATCAGCACCTCTTTTAAAGAACCGAATTCAGCCTGACAATTAGCCTTCAGCTGCCTAGGCCCTAAGCTCTGGAATTCCTTCCCCAAACCTCTCCGCCTCTCTACCTCTCTCTCCTCCTTTAAGACGCTCCTTAAAACCTACCTCTTTGCCCAAGCTTTTAGTCACCTGTCCTAACATCTCTTTATGTGACTCAGCGTCAAACTTTGTCTGATTAGGCTCCTGTGAAGCGCCTTGGAATGTTTTACTACTTTAAAGGCGCTATATAAATGCAAGTTGGTGTTGTTGATGCTATGAAAACTCTAAGGAAATTAAATGTCAATTTTACGTCAAGTTTATGTTTGTGACTGTTACTAAACCCTTTTGTGATGTCGTTTTTTTATCTATACTAAACTATCAATGTCACGCTCTCTAAAGAGGCCTACAGCAAGCATTGCCATTTCAGTTTTTGCCAGTGGGCAATGTTAATTTGGTAAAAGATAATTGTGGGGAAACAAGTAACTCCAATAGGCCTGGCTGTGATTGAAATTTAGTTTCATTTGTGCTTGTGCTATTTTGTCCCATTTGGTGCATTCTTTGTTCTGTTGGCTGAGGCAACGTCCCACAGTTAGATGCAGGAGCAAACATAATGCCAAACCTAGAATCATAGAATCATAGAAAGGTTACAGCACTGAAGGAGGCCATTCGGCCCATCGAGTCCGTGCTGGCTCTATGCAGGAGCAGTCCAGCCAGTCCCACTGCCCCGCCCTGTCCCCGTAGCCCTGCAAGTGTTTTCTTTTCAAGTACTTATCCAGTTCCCCTTCGAAGGCCATGATTGAATCTGCCTCCACCACCCCCTCGGGCAGTGCATTCCAGATCCTAACCACTCGCTGTGTAAAAAAGTTTTCCCTCCTGTCACCTTTGGTTCTTTTGCCAATCACCTTAAATCTATGTCCTCTGGTTCTTGACCCTCCCGCCAATGGGAACAGTTTCTCTCTATCTACTCTGTCTAGACCCTTCATGATTTTGAATCCCTCTATCAAATCTCCTCGTAACCTTCTCTGTTCCAAGGAGAACAACCCCAGCTTCTCCAGTCTATCCATGTAACTACAGTCCCTCATCCCTGGAATCATTCTAATAAATCTCTTCTGCACCCTCTCTATGGCCTTCACATCTTTCCTAAAGTGCGATGCCCAGAACTGGACACAATACTCCAGTTATGGCCGAACCAGTGTTTCATAAAGGTTCATCATGACTTCCTTACTTTTGTACTCTATGCCTTTATTTATAAAGCACAGAATCCTGTATGCTTTTTTAACCGCTTTCTCAACCTGCCCTGCCACTTTCAACGATTTGTATACATGTACCCCCTATACAGGTCCCCTATTGCTTCTTGGCACCTCTTGCTTCTCGCCCCCTCTGCCTCTTGCTTTGTCGCCCCCCTCTTCCTCTTGCCCCTCTCTCGCCCCCTCCTCTCTTTCCCCCCCCCCCCCTTGCCCCAACATAACCTGTTGGAATTTTTTGCCGCATTCTGTGGTTGTTTGGTTAGATTGTGTGTAGATATAAGAGTTGGAGAAATTGGGTAGGAATGCACAGGTACAGGCTTTTTTATTATCGAAAAATCTAGGTCCAGCTCTTAATGGAAGACCTTTCAACAATTGAGGCCCGTCTCCCTGGTACTCCCTCCCAAGATCCTTCTGCTTTGCACCTCTTTCTTCTCCTGACAAAGGAGAAAGCCTCTGAAAGCTTGTGATTTTCAAATAAAATTACAACACCACTATAACCTGGTGTTGTAAGATTCTTTACGTTTCTCCTTTAAAAACCTTCTCAGATCCATCTTTTCTCCCAAGCCTCCGATCATCTATCTGTAGTGATAATGGGAGCAGAACTCTAATGTTGCTTTCCCTAGCAATGCAATTTGGGCAGGGTTGCTCCTCCAAGGGAAAAGGGAAGAAAGGTTGAGGCACGTCTTAATTATTCTATTTTTGTTCCATAATATGAATATGTATTAACGATATTAACATAGTAGGCTAAAGCTGCATATAATCAACACTCATTCATTGCATCCAACTGCAATGGGAATACTAGTACCTGCCAGAAAATCAATTAGCAATTTTAAAAGTAGGTCTGACTTTTATAGAGACAAATTCTTGATTTAACATTTTAAAGGTCTTGGATGAAGATCTTCTCTGGCTGCTACCCTGTAGCGTTGGTGCGAGGCAGTTTTATTTTACAGCAACACTAAGAAGTTGTGAAGTAAATCCAGAGGCAGGCCACAAATGACCTCTTCTGATCCTGGATCGTCTTCTCTCTTGACTTTATTTGACGGGAAAGCACGTTGCGGCTCCCCTGCTCAGTCCGGCCTCAAAATAGTAGTCGGGGCCCAATCTGCATATGTACATGAGGACCCCAATGGGTTTGGGCGGGCAGCTTAGCCGTCTGTCCAGAAACCTGAACCAAAATGGCAGCTGGAAGGTGGGTAAGTAACCCGGGCGATTCGAACCGCCCACCTGCCTGGTTTCCGCTGGGCGAGCAGGGCTACAATCGCCCTGGTGATCTTGGCATTGCTGGTGTGCACTCTTGTATGACAAGAGTACGAGAGAGCTCTTTAACTCAAGAGACATCGCCCGTCTCCGCCCCTGCCTCAGCCCATTAGCTGCTGAAAACCTCATTCATGCTATTTCAGTTTCAACTATACCAAAGCTCTCCTGGCTGGCTTCCCATATTCCAACCTCCGTGAACTTGAGCTCAACCAAAACTCTGCAGCCCATATCCTGACTTGCACCAAATCCTGCTCACCCATTATCCCTGAGCTCACTACATTGGCTCCCGGTCCCTGAATGCCTCCATTTAAAAATTTTCATCCTTGTGTTCGAATCCCTCCATGGCCTCGCCTCTGCCTATTTCTGTAACCTCCTCTAGCCTTACAACCCTCCGAGAACTCTGCGTTCCTTCAATTCTGGTCCTTGTGCATCCCTGATTTTCTTCGTCCCTCCATTGGCGGTTGTGCCTTCAGCTGTCTAAGCCCTAAACCTCTCCGTCTCTCTACCTCTCTCTCCGCCTTTAAGACGCTCCATAAAACCTACCTCTTGGACTAAGCTTTTGGTCATCTGTCCTAATAGCTCCTTAGTCAAAAACAAAATACTACGAATGCTGGAAATCTGAGATTAAAACAGAAAATGCTGGAAATACTCAGCGAGTCAGGCAGCATCTGTGGAGAAAGAAACAGAGTTAACGTTTCAGGTCGAAGACCTTCGTCAGAACTGGAAGAAGGGTCTTCGACCTGAAACGTTAACTCTGTATCTTTCTCCACTGATGCCGCCTGACTTGCTGAGTATTTCCAGCATTTTCTGCTAATATCTCCTTCGTGTCTCGGTGTCAAATGTGAAGTGTCTTGGGACATTTTACTACATTAAACGCGCTATATAAATGCAAGTTGCCGTTATTATTGAAAGATGTTAGTTATAAGTCTACAAATACACTGAAATCGGCACAGAGGCAAAACACTTGATGATATCTCATGAAACAGTTTCACTGTAAATTTGACATTTTAGGCTAAAATGTTAAAGAAAATGAAACCACTTTTGTAGCCATTCAATTGGCAGTGACTAGATGGGAGACGATGTGCTTGTCAAGCGAAAAAAATGATTAGAAATGGAACATTGAACAAATCCATCGCTGACAATCTTGACGTGGGTTTCAGCCCCACATTAACGCTGATGCTCCAGTGCAATATTGAACGCGAATAACCAGCGTCTGAGGCGCCATCCTTTGGATCAAACATTAATCTAAGGCCCCAGTCTTCCTATTCCAGTGTTTCAGATGGATGTTGAAGGTTCCCTCGCACTATTTGAAGAAGATCTGGGAGCCCTCCTGTTGTCATGGCCAATATTCAACCAGCACCGCCAAAGATACTTCGCAGGTTAACAGGCCGTTCATTTCACTGTGGGACAGCACTGTGTGAAAAAATGGCTGTTATGTTTGCCTACACTACAAAAGTCACTGCACTCCAAAAGCAATTCAATATGTGAAATGCTTTGAGACCTTTAGCTGTGATAAGGTGCTATATAAATGAAAGACTTATAATTATAAACTCTGTGACGTAATTTTAGACCATCCAGAACTTTTGTGTATGGGTTTCTGTACTTGGTCTTATGAATAAGTGAACCTGTGTTAGGGTTAGCTCAGTTCGGTCTTACCTTCTGATCCGTCAACCTTAAGTAGTTCAAAAATAATTTCTATATGATTTATTTTTAAATCCCTTTTCTTATTTCAAAATTCTTGCTCGTTGAGCTGAAGGAGGTCAGTGTATGGGGACAGTGCACTCTCTCCACTTTTTTTGCCTGAATTATCAACTCAGGGCATTCCCGACTTAACCACATGCAGAGTTAAGCTCCTGCTTCCTGTTCCAACAACGTGACTTAAACCCAACCTCAGAAGGATAGCTTTTACTAACGCTTGCTGGCACTGACTCCTTTAGTGAAGGGCAACGATATCTCGTGTGAGTAGAGTGTGTTGGTTTTGGCCTTGCAGCAGCAGAGGGAGAGTGCAAAGGAAGAAGGAGGAGAATCTGGAAGATGAGGCATTATTATTCTTACGGAAGAATTTACCTGCTGAAAAACAATAATTTGGCATTGGCATAATAATAGTGCCCGCAGAGGCAAACTCACTGACACCAACCATCAGTTGCAGATAGACCTGGAATTACCTTCTGTAACTAACACTGGAATGACCAGGACACCAGGAGAGCTCCCTGACCTTCATCAAATAGTGCCATGGAATCTTCAACCTGCAGCTGTGAAGATCCATCGATGTCCAGATAGCACCAGGACATCACGGATACATTGCAGGTAAGAGTCCTTCAGTGATGCCTATTTCTTCGAACATGAGGAGTTGGTCTAGAAATATGTGGGTCTGTGCTTAACGTGTCTGGATTGATCAAGGTTCCATTCTGTGAAGGTGCAATCCTTGGGATCTCATTAGGCATGGACACATCAATTACCCAGGGCCACTGTATGATTCAGTTATTCTGTCTCAATCCAGACTTAGGCTGTTTAGGAGCTGTTAGTTTTCATGGGTGGATTGATGGTGCTCACGTATATGGTACCAGGTCATGGACGATGGCTCCATTACACAATCCACAACCTCATTATTTTCCAGAATTCAGCATTGTAGAACTTCTTACCTCCTCCGATCTTCCTCCTTCCTCCTCTGATCTACAGGCTATTAAATGAAATCACTCTTGTAGGCGTCTCCTAATTACTAGTTCCCAGGTTTGGCACTACCCAGTCACTACTTTCCAATTCATCTGGTCTTCTCTCCTACTTCTTTCAGCCTTGGTGGTCTCTTGCACTCTGGGCCTTGTCTCTTCATCTAGGTTTCTCATTTGAATAAAACTTTATCACCAGGAAGTGGCACAGTCATATATCATGAAGACATATTTTAATCGCAGGTTCATTGAAAGTCTTGATCAGATTATAGCCTCGAGCCCTCAGAATTCTGCAGGGTGGGGTCATTTTGGGGCGCCAGGCGTGGGTTGGAGATAGGGTTGTGACACCGTAGCCCTGCTCCATTGACCCACGCTTGGCACCATTGTAAATCCACCCCGCCTAGGGGGCCTCGCGAAATGACCCCTTATATGCCATGTTTAGTATTATTCAAAGAGCAATAAAGGGACCTTTCTGCCATGTAATTCAACACAGGCCTTCAAAATGCTCCAGGCCTCCAGCTAATTCTCTGTGTGCTCCTGTCTTGTAATAAAGGACTCGAAACCACTGGGTTGAGTGTTATCCTTTGAAACAAAAGTAAACAGCATTGCTTTAATTAAAAAATTATATTAATATATATTCTCACTGGCATTGTTACTGGAGATAATAAAAAACATGAATAAATTAAATAAATATGAAAATTTAGCATTATTTATTTTGCTAAGAACGCCCTCCAGCTGTTTGGATCATGTCCTATCAACCGCAATTATTAAAGGAAAGCTTTTGATGTCTAAAGCTGAGGGATTTGTTTTATGTATTCTTTTCCCTTTTTAAATGGAAACTCCAGGCTCCGAACATTAACTGTTTCATTCATACAGGCTCATTTGTTTTCTTGATCCAATCCAATTCATTTTTAATTATTTTGCCTACGCTGAGAGAGAAAAATAAAACCTTTTCAATTGTTTGGGTGTCTTTCTTGCTTCTCGTGGTGTGGGTATTATTACCGGGGAAATAGAACTCCCGTCCATCCAATATCGGTCTCAAGTACTGTCAGGTGCAGCACAGATTGGATGGAGAGTAATGCTCCTTTTGACATTGGCTGGTCAAATGCAGAGAAGCTATTTCCTCCAGTGGGAGAACACAGAGGGGGCACAATCGTAAAATTAGGGCTAGGTCATTTAGGAGTGAAATGAAGAAGCAGTTTGTCGCACAAAGGGTGTGGAAATCTGAAACACTCGCTTCCAAAAGGCTGTCAATTCAAATTTTCATGACTGAGACTGATAGATTTTCGTTTGGTCAGGGTATCAAGGGATATGGAACAAAGGCATGTAAATGAAGTTGAGGTACCTATCAGCCACAATCTGATGGAATGGTGGAACAGGCTTGAGGGGCCAAATGGCCTACTTCTGTTCCTATGTGGTCAGTGTTGGGTCTACTTTGATTCTCAGTATATATATATATATATATATATATAGGCAGGTAGGCAGAATGGGCATACAAGAGAAAGACGCAGTTTAGTTTTGCTAAATGTGAGGAGGAGGAAAAACAATGAATGGAAGTATATACTCAATTAAAAGATGCTGATGGGTGTGGATGAACAGAGAGACCTAGGGTTTGAAATAAATATTTCCTTGGAAGTCCCAGAGCAGGTTGATAAAGCGATAACAAAGGCTAACAACATTTTAGGTATTATAAATAGTGGGATTGGATAGAAGAGTGAAGAATTAATAATACACTTGTACAAAACAGTGGTTAGGCCGCAGTTACAGTACTGTGTGCAGTTTTGGATGCCCCATCGTTAAAGCTGTGGAGATAGTACAGCGTATGATGATGATGCCAAGGATGGGACGCTATAGGTATGAGGAGAGACTTGAGATTATTTCCACTGGAGCAGAGGAGGCTAAAAGGAGATTTAATAGAGTTTATTTTTAAATTATGAAGGGTTTTGGTTAGCTGAGTAAAAAGAAAACTTTTTCTCCCTCTAGTTCAGGAGTGATGTGGAGATGCCGGTGATGGACTGGGGTTGACAATTGTAAACAATTTTACAACACCAAGTTATAGTCCAACAAATTTATTTTAAATTCCACAAGCTTTCGGAGGCTTCCTCCTTCCTCAGGTGAACGGCGTTGTAAAATTGGTGTTGTAAAATTGTTTACAATGGTTCAGGAGTGATTGACGAGGGGCCATCAATATCAAATTGTCACTAGGAGAGTGAGGAGAAAGGTTAGACAACATTTATTCACACAGAAGGTTGCTGGAATGTGGAATGTATTGCTGCAGAGAACAGTTAGGCCAGAGACCATTGCACCTTTTAGGGGAGAATTGGATAAATATTTGAAGCGGAGGAAAACACAGAGCTATGGCGAGAGAGTGGGGCAGTGCATCAATTTTGCTTTAGCAAAGAGCTGGCAGAAGCACGATGGGCTGTATGGCCTAACTTGTGCAATGTGAGGGCTAGGAATGGTTTACACATTATTTACTTATCTAATCACCATGGTTGGGAGATGTGTTGACAAATAGTGGCACCAATTTATCACTAATCAATAGCTTTTTCTTGTAATGGGGGCCTGAGGGCCTCAAAGTCCAACTATCTCAAGCATCACTGTACTATTCCCTTTACCCATTACCAAGTGCAGATGGAATGCTGGAGCAAATACATTTATCGTGACACAGAGAACAGGCTATCAGTCAGAGCACCATGCTGAGATATGTGCCAAAATCAAACTTGACAATGTACATAATTAGGCCTGTTTCAGTATTCGGCTGAGCAAGGCAACTTGACTCAAATAAATACTTCATCTTCATTCACAGTCACATCTTACTGGCAGACAATCTACTTGTTGCAGAGGCTGGACATTACCGAACCTGATATCTGAATACATAGCTTTGCTGGATTGTAACAACAGAGAGAAAGAATGATTGAAAGGGGACAGATAAACCAAGATAAGAGGGTAATCCGACAGAGGCAAAGAGCCTCAGCCAATGAGAGAAAAACTCAAATCGGGAGGAAGAGGGAGATTTCCCAAATCTAGTCCCGTTATACTAGATGGTCAAGTCATCAGTCAAACTCTGAGAGGCCAGGCCCGTGAAGATGGACCTCTTCCACATGGGCCTTTGTCCTAGCGTCCATTCCTGTCATGAAAACGTGGGTTGGTTTGGGAGTGGGTACTCAGACATCGTGGGTGGGCAATTTTCACCTTCTCTGCTTTGGTGGTAATCTGGCAGAGCAGATCTCTAGCCGGTTATGGAACTCGTCCCGTTTGTATTCCCACTGTGGAAACTTAACCACTCAGGTGAACAATACCTCCTATGCAGTTACTAAAAGTAGACATTTGATTAGCTTCTCAGCCTCCATTATTGGTTGCAAGGCTTCTTTCTCTAGGTCACTTGTCAAGGGAGTGTTTTATACCTTCTATAATGGCTGAGATGAAGGGACCGAGTGTAATATATCCAAGTTTGCTGATGATACAAAGCTAGGTTGGAAAGTAAGCTGTGAGAAAGACACAAAGAGTCTGAAAAGGGATATAGACAGGTTAAGTGAGTGGGCAAGAAGGTGGCAGATGGAGTATAATGTGGGGAAATGTGAGGTTAATCACTTTGGTAGGAAGAATAGAAAAACAGAATATTTCTTAAATGGTGAGAAACTATTAAATGTTGATGTTCAGAGGGATTTGGGTGTCCTCGTACAAGAAACACAGAAAGTTAACATGCAGGCACAGCAAGCAATTAGGAAGGCAAATGGTATGTTGGCCTTTACTGCAAGGGGGTTGGAGTACAAGAGTAAGGAAATCTTGCTGCAATTGTACAGGGCTCCGGTGAGACCACACCTGGAGTACTGTGTACAGTTTTGGTCTCCTTACCTAAGGAAGGATATTCTCGCCTTAGGGGCAGCGGTTCAAGAAGGCGGCTCACCACCACCTTCTCAAGGGCAATTAGGGATGGGCAATAAATGCTGACCTTGCCAGCGACGCCCACATCCCGTGAATGAATAAAAAAAAAAAAAATGAAGGTTCACTGGATTAATTCCTGGGATGAGAGGGTTGTCCTACGAGGAGAGATTGAGTAGAATGGGCCTATACTCTCTGGAGTTTAGAAGAATGAGAAGTGATCTCATTGAAACATATAAGATTCTGAGGGGGCTTGACAGGGTAGATGCTGTGTGGCTGTTTCCCCTAGCTGGAGAGTCTAGAACTAAGAGGCATAGTCTCAGGATAAGGGGTCGGCCGTTTAAGACTGAAGTGAGGAGGAATTTCTTCACTCAGAGGGTTGTGAATCTTTGGAATACTCCAGAGGGCTGTGGATGCTCAGTCGTTGAATATATTCAAGGCTGAGATTGATAGATTTTTGGACTCTAACAGAATCAAGAGATATGGGGATCGGGCGGGAAAGTAGAGTTGAGGTCGAAGATCAGCCATGATCTTATTGAATGGCGGAGCAGGCTGGAGGGGCCTTATGGCCTTCTCCTGCTCCTGTTTCTTATGTTCTTATCTCTTGGCACCTTATCAGTGGTAAATGGCTTAATAGTTCTTTTTTACCTAGGGATTAAGCACAAACTATATCATTTTAATATGCTCTAGTTCTTCAAATTTTAATTTTTTTCTAAAGTATTAGAATTCGTTAATGGGTTTTCTGCAATAAATGTTGGGAAATTGCAGAACTGATTGCTATTCCAAGATTTTTCAGCAAATGTTGACAAAACATCTGGTACCATAAAACATATCGACAAAACATCAACAACATGTCAAAGGCTGAAGTAACAATTTACCCGTTTCAATAACTAGATTCAAACCAGCCAACAAAGAAATCAATAGTCTTGTAGGGCACTGAGTCATCTGATATCATGAGGGAAAGAGACAGAAACACACCGAGAGAGAGCGAGACGGAGACAAAGATAAAATGCGAGAGACAGAAATAAGGCTGGAGGGAGAGAGAGAAAGATAAAAATGAAGTGGTGCAGAGATAAAGAGAAAGAGACAAAGGTGAAGGAAAGGTTCTGAACCAAAGATGAAGAGAGAGGGAGAGAAAGGCCCTTTAGGCCTGTTTTCGGACCTGAAATGGGTGCCGTGCATAGAGAACTCACCCCAAACCTGGAGGCCCGAGGCCAATTCGAAATTGGGCCTCAGGACTCATTAATATCATTTGGGTGAACTGCTGGCACCTGTCGCACCTCCACAGGTAGCTCACCCATGTCAACAAGGTGAACGTCAGGCTGCTTGGCTTGGCGACACCGGTCCAAAGGTAACTCCCAGGGTGGGGGGGGACTTAGGCCACACCAGCCACCGAAGAATCCCGAGCAGAGCAGGCCCAGCTCCTGCTTCATTCATAGCATAGTTACAGCACAGAAGGAGGCCGTTCGGCCCATCGTGCCTATGCCAGCTCTTTGAAAGAGCTATCCAATTAGTCCCACTCCCCCTGCGCTTTCCCCGTAGGCCTGTAATTTTTTTCCCTGGAAGTATTTATCCAATTCCCTTTTGAAAGTTATTATTGAATCTGCTTCCAACTCCCTTTCAGGCAGCGCATTCCAGATCGTAGCAACTCACTGCGTTAAAAGAAAATCACACTTCAATTTTAGCAAAGTGGCCTAAAACGGGCATTGGGCCCCTCATGGACATATATAAGGGTCCTAACGCTTACTTTAGGCGGTCACCAGAGGCGCCTGAAGAACGGCTCGACCCAATATCTGGTCATTCGTCCTTTGCACTTGGGATGTTGGTCTCCAAAATTGCCCCTCGTTGCACCCGTTTTGCACCTGTAAAACGGGCACAACGAGGGCTAAATTTCTACCCCAAAGGGAGGGAGATAGAGAGAGAAAGAAAGAGAGGGGGAGATGAAATAGAGAGCGTGATAGAGGGATAGTGCCCCAATAAAAGTGCAGTAACAGGTGATTTTCAAACTAGGACACTACAGGGTACAAGAAAGAGGTCCCAAAAAGTCTATTAACAGGTTGCAGTCATTTTAAAAATAGAGCAATGCAGAGCATGTGAACAGAACAGGCAGAATGTGAGCAGCCTCCAGAGAGACATACTCAAGTATTAGCAAAGTAGCATTTAAAACTGGGTGCCGCTGCTAAAATGACAGTCTTGGGTTAATAAGGTATTAATCTCAACCAGTTGAAACTATTGGATTTTTCTACCATTTCGGAAAATATAAAAAAGACCATCCTTTCCCTTGGTGCTTTTTTCACTCTTATGGACAAATAGTCTCACTGACAGAAAACATATGATTATAGGAGTGGGACCAAGGCTGAAATGGAGATCCATCAAATAACTCGTTGCACAAAAGATAACACAACTTTCAGAAGGACTATATTTAAGCCGCTGTTTTACAGCAGTTCAATAAATCAAATGCCATTTTTATTAGATGGGATTCCATGATTTTCACTGGGATTTTGGGGATCACATTCTGCAGTTTCTACTAACAGCGCTGCCTGTATCCTATCCTTCTTCTATACTCTGTTCGTTTGACCTCTGGGGTGATAAGAGGAACTTGGTCACCTTGAGCTAGAAATTGGTTTTGGGCCGTGGCACAAAACAGGCCTCTCCGTATACGCCTCGCCCGATATTTAGTTTCATGTGACTTGGATGCCGCCCGTTTGACTCTACTGTCCAAGACCAATCTCGATCCCCTTTAGTTCTCTAGTTCTTCAAGCGACACCTCCTCCCGCATCGGAGCAGCTGATTTTACGGTCCGTTGTTGAGGTGGACGCCTCTGTGGCGGTTGTGCGTGTTGCGGGCCGCCCCTCCCGATTGAAGCGGTCCTACTACAATCGGTGTGCGAGGCAACTCAGAAGGGGCAAGCAGCCTGGTGTATCTCCACCCGACCCCATGTTTGCTCCTCATCAACCCTGAGCTCTGAATGACCAGTGCCCTGTGCTTCACTGCTTGTTTACTTCCTCAACAACAACGACTTGCATTTATATAGCGCCTTTAACGTAGTAAAACATCCCAAGGCGCTTCACAGGAGCGTTACCAGGCAAAATTTGACACCGAGCCACATATTAGGACAGCTTGGTCAAAGAGGTAGGTTTTAATGTGTGTCTTAACGGAGGAGGGAGAGGTAGAGAGGCGGAGAGGTTTAGGGAGGGAATTTCAGAGCTTAGGGCCTAGAAAGCTGAAGGCACGGCCGCCAATAGTGGGGCATTATCCAGGTCACTATGCTTGTCGTAAAATGTTGGTATCTGTGCTGTTTTTTTGCTTTAAGGGTGTGCAATAACATTTGATCCTCTGCTCTCTGTTCTTCCCTGTTTGGGTTCCAGAGTCCATTTGATTCTTCTTGCTCTGTGGAGATGGCAGATGGGACATTATGAGTACATAAGTACACTTATCCATTTGGGTATTGTACTGTCATTACATGATCTATTAAACACTTGTACACAATCAATGTGTATGGACATGTTGATGTAACATATGGTGCAAATAATAGAATGTATGATTAATATGGCATCCTTCCAACCTCATCACGTCCAATGACTTTGAGAGCTAATTCCACAATTCTCAATATCTCTGAAGTCAATGGCTTTGCCTGCAGGGTCCACAATCTATTCCACTCTTTGTCTTCCAAGTAGGTGAATTTTATCTCTAAATATGTGAGCAGTGCGATTAAGGCAAGGTGATTTATAGAATCATAGAATCATACAGCACAGAAGGAGGCCGTTCGGCCCATCATATCTATGCCTGCTCTTTGAAAGAGCTATCCAATTAGTCCCGCTCCCCTGCTCCTTCCCCATAGCCCTGCAAATTTCTCCCCGCTAAGTATTTATCCAATTCCCTTTTGAAAGTTACTATTTAATATGCTTCCACCACCTTTTCAGGTCATGCATTCTAGATTTAGCACATGGAAATCAATTCATTTCTGTTTGAGTTTAGTAATTTTTGAAAATCTCTGTAACAGTATTTCTCTTCCACATGCTCATCATCTCCTTATTAAGGCAGGTTAATTTACCACATGGAAATTTATTCATTTTTCTATGAGTACAAAGATTTTTTTGAGCATAGCTACAGCAAATACCACTAAACATCAGTCCTATATTGGCCTGGCCAACATTTATCCCTCAGCCAACAATCACTATAACAGATTATCTGGTCATTATCACATTGCCGTTTGTGGGATCTTGCTGTGTGTAAATTTGTTGCTTTGTTTCCAACATTACATATAAAAGTACTTCATTGGCTGCATTTCCTATGGCCCCAAAGACAGTGGAGCAATGACTTCATGCGCTGAGCCATGCCGGACTGAGGCCTAAACCAAATTGGCTTTGGGCCTCCTAAATACTGCCGGCGAGCTGCGGGCCCATCGGGGAGGGTGAAGGCGACTCTGGGGGTGAGCTGGAGTTTTTTCTTTGACCCAGAAGGAGCACTTCTGATTCTCCTGGGCCCACGAAAATAAAAGCTGAAAATGTCCTAGGCTTTGTTATGAACAGCTTTCAGTGGTCCCTTTAAGAATCCTTGGTTAGGATGCTCAATGCCTGGTACCAGTAGGCGTATATATGGGAGGTCTGTTAGTATATATATGGACATCGGTTAATGTATATATGGGACATCAATTAGTGTAAATATGGGAGGTCTGTTAGTGTATATATTGGACGTCTTAGTGTATATATTGGAGGTCTGTTAGTGTATCTACAGAACATCTGCTGGTGTATATATGGGAGGTCTGTTAGTATATATATGGACGTTGGTTATTGTGTATATGGGACATCTGCTGATGCATATATGGGAGATCTGTTAGTATATATATGGACATTGGTTAATTATGTATATATGGGAGATCTGTTAGTATATATATGGACATTGGTTAATATGTATATGGGACATCTGCTGGTGTATATATGGGAGATCTGTTAGTATATATATGGACGTTGGTTAATGTATATGTGGGACATCTGTAAGTGTATATCTGGAAGGTCTGTTAGCATATATATTGGATGTCTTAGTGTATATATTGGAGGTCTGTTAGTATATCTATGGGACATCTGTTAGTGTATATATGGGAGATTTGTTAGTATATATGTGAGAGGTCTATTAGCGTATATATTGGACATAGTGCAAAAATTGGAGGTCTGTTAGTGTATATATGGGAGCATGTTAATGTATATATGGGAGGTCATGGTATATACGGGAGGTAGTTTAGTGTATACATGTATACACTTCTGTTTCACTAAAAAGTTAGTCTGAGGTCTCGGCTGCGTCATCTATAGTCGGTAAAGGAAAGCGTCAGTGGCTTCTAACAATGATCAAGTGGAACTTGTGATAAGTCAACCAAGCAAGGCTTGCTATCTAGAGATAGCTGCAAAATGTACTGACCCGGATGCAAAGAACTACATGGATGTGGGGTAGAAAACACTATAGATGTGTAATTTGTATGTGCTTATTAGTGCCATATGACCCTTATATATAACATGACCTACTCAATCATGGAACTGGCAATAAAAAAAGAGAATTTTCTTATGACAGCAACATTTGAAAAACACAAAATTTACTAGTTGAGTTCCATGAGCTGCCGTAGAGGAATTGTTGAATGGGCCCCACAGATAATCAGCCTCAAACACAAGCCCACAGGGGAACTGTTTTCTTTGCAGCTCCAAATAGAAAGTCCAATAAAACCCTACATTGGCCTGTCCTTAAAGTTGATGCATAATATTCATGTGGTGCACTGGTACCATAATTCTACCCAAATGAGCCTACTCCTGCCTTTGAAGTAACATTTTATTTTGTATTAGAAAGTAAAGATTTAGATAGGACCTTATCACACTTTTAGAACGTATCACAGCGTTTCACAACCAGTGAATTACTTTTGAAGTGTAATCATTCTTGTTATGTAGCCATTCATGGTAACCAATTTGAATACAAATAGCAGATGAATGAATGAATAACCAAATAATCTGGTGTTGGTTGAGGGAGAATTGTTGGCCAAGACACTTGGAGAATTCTCTGATCTACATTGTATAGCCTCATGGGATCTTTTACATTCAGGACAGGTGGAATTCCCTGTTTAATGTTTGAGCTGCAAGATGACACATCAGACAATGCAACAACCCATCAGTTGAATTGTCAGCCTAGGTTGTGCGGCCATAATTAAACAGGAACTAGCTTTTGCGAAGCCCATTCTCTATTTACTCCGTGTGGTACAAGGAACTTGTGACAAAATGTTCCTTTGCATCAAGAACATTGTCACATCACTGGTGAATGATGTGGTGAAAATTATGTGTGACCAATCCAACAGGCTTTTAGTCCGATAGCTGTGCATTGTTAATGCATTTGCACAAAAGAATAATTCCAGAAGCAGGATGATTGAAGAGCTGTGCTACGAGTATTTTTATGAGTTTCGTTTTGATGAAGCTTAGATTTACCTGAAAGGCGAGGTGAATTGCTTTTTGGACTGACTGTCTTTTCAGTCAATCTACTCATTGTGTGCATTGTGAATGCATGCTTTACATTGCCCTGGGAGCCACACATAGATCATGCTATTGTAAGGGCGTGTTTTAGAGTATTCATAGGTGTTTTATGTGGTTTCTGTATTAAGCCTTTCACCTACTTCTCAAGTCACTCAAAAAGCTTTCTGAATGGACATCGCTCTCAAATTACTGCTGAGCGTTGTTCCTAGATGTTAATTAATCATTTAGATTCTCTTATTGAATTGCATCCGTTTCAATTAATTGCAGACGGTTGCCTGGCTCTGAAATATTTGAACTCAGAGGGCTGATGGAGATCTAGTCGGGGTTGTTTTGGACAGTCTCTCCTCCATTAACAACCTGCTCTGAGAACTACATTGCCCATGGCGTCATGTTATAATGGGGTCTGTGTTTAGGTAAGTATTATACCCAACACATCCCTGACAGGATCTCTGTCAACAACACGGGTATCACAGAAATAAATATAAATAGTGCTTTTTCTAGTTTAGAGCAGAGTACGGTAGCCTACTGGTTATGGTAAGTGGATTAGCAGCCCAGAAGTCGTGAGTTTAAATCTCAGTTGTGAAATTAAATTCAATAAATCTGGTAATTTGTGGGCTGGCATCAGAAAAATGACTATTAAAATTGTTGGATTGTCATGAAACCCCAACTGGTTCACTGAAGTCCTTCATGGATGGGAACCTGCCACTCCTATCTGATCTGGCCTACCATGTGACTCCAGGCCCACACTACGTGGTTGCTCTCAGGGCAACTGGGGATGAGCAATAAATACTGCCTCATCAGTGTCAACCATATCCCCAAGAACAATTTTTTTTTTAAAGAATGGGATAAGAAAGGGTGATGCCATGATCTCGCAGAATTCCCGTTCTCCATTTGAAATAGCAAAAAAAAAAAGACAGATTGCAAGGCAGTGACTGCAAGGTCCATTGTCATTAGTTAGTTTAGGCCTCTTATTCATTGGACAAACAACAGGAACAATTTGCTTTTATATGGCACCGCAGGAACGTAGGAATAGGGGTAGTCCCTCGAGCCTGCTCCGCCATTCAATTAGATCATGGCTGATCTGTACCTCAATTCCATTTACCCATCTTCACTCCATATCCCTTGATACCCTTACCTAATAAAAATCTATCAATCTCCAGTCTTGGAAATGTCAATTGACCCAGCAATGCACCACCTGGCCATTAGGGGAGCCAAAGCTCATATCTTTGAGGCGGCTCAAGGAGATGGTCGGTTTTTATAGTGTACTCGAGATTTGTATGACCTTAGTATGGCTTGAGCTCTAACATAATGTCCCTGCTGTGTAACCTTACTAGTTAAGTGCTCTAGATATCTGAGTTATTCATTTCAGTTGATATTTTGTATTGTTTATTGAATATATGCTAATTATCATTCCAATATTGATTGTTTAGTGTGAATACTGAAAAATTTGATACAATTTGCTAGGACATCTCTGGACCTGTTTCATTCTAGACCTGCAACCTCAGAATTCAGATTGTTGTTCCAAGTGAGAGGTGTAGACTCGCATGGCTTGGAGGATAGCCAGTTGGAAAACATTGTGCTTTCTTTCCTATTTGGATCAAGCAAATATCCCATGGATGCGATCTCTCTTTCTCATTCCTTAACTAGTCCCAGCTTCGAGACCTTGAGTTCAAATAATACAACCCACTTATATTATACAGACTCTGGCGTCATAAACAATAGATGTTCTATCAAGCAGCGATGTATCAGAGAGTGTCATACCGAGGGGACAATGCGCTCAATCAGTTCATGAGTATAAAACTGAACCTTCTCTTGTCACATTGTACATCTGAGCTCCGTATAATGATACACAAAAGGGACTGAAGAGCTTAATTGAACGCGATTGTGCAACAGTGGCTCAATGTGTTATATTTCACACAAAAAGATTCATTATATTTTCTTCTCGCACTGTTTTCAGGAAATAAGTTCCTTTGACATGCTAATAACTTGCCATTCAGAGCACAGATAGAACTGGGAAACTGGACAATTCAAACGCAACCAGTGCAGTTAAAATAAAAAGAGAGATGAGTAAGGGGGCTAAATTAATAGATTCTGAATTATCTGCTGGCCTGACGATAAAGATATTCAGCGCGGAATCTGGTGTGAGATATTTCCACTGCTGCTTAGGTGCGGGTATTTGCTAAAATATCTCGTTGATTTTTGAGATGATCTCACTGTAAAGTTTTACATTTTGAAACATGCAGCTTTGTGTTTTAAGCTCTCAGTTGAAGCTTTGCCATATAAATTTTAAAAAAAGGGCTGCAGGGCTGATTGCCTGATTGGAACCATGCTCCCAGGGATCTCTTGAAGGCCTGAAGCCCCCTGATTCTCCATCGACTCATTCGGATGGATGGAAAATCAAGGTCTGAGGCTTCGCCGTTTCCTGACCAGCACTCTTCCGGACCTTATAGTGATCACCAACGTCACCGCCATTTTATATGGAGACAGTATTCCGTGCTGGGTCGTCTTGATTCCAGTGTCTGGCTTGTGTTCTCGGTTTTCTGCTCCTCTGGTAGGAATTTTTCACTTTACGTTGATCTGTACCTGCTGGTTCCCATCCCTGCTCTGGATTCTGCTCTACTGCTGCGAATGACCTTTGCTCTGCCGCTTTCCGCCTGCTTCCCATTGTCGTTGACTCCGTTCATCCCTCAGCTGGTATATTGGATTCTCTGCACCTCCTTGGTTCTCCATTTTCCACGGGAAAACCTCTGGCAGTGCGCCCACTGATACTCTGCCTTTCAAATAGCTCCTGCACTCACTCGTCCTCCAGACCTGTCTCCAAACCTGGACATTGGTTTGTCGGTGCTCCAAGCTGGCCCCACCCTATCTACAAGGCACCTTCATCCAACCGCCCCTCTCCGCATCTCCTTCCAGAATGCCTGTTCACTTGCGGGCAAGGCCCTTGCCATCCATGACCATATTGTGGATGATCGCATTGACATCATGGCCTTGATGGAAACTTGGCTCATCGAGGATGACACCTTGCCCCTTACTGACGCCTCCCCACCTGGCTGAAGCTTCCACCACCTGCCCTGCCCTAATGGCTGCAGTAGCAATGTGGCCCTGCTCCCTAATCTCACCTTGGTCAGGGACCTTCTCCTCCTTTGAGCACCTCACCTTGTTCTACAACCTCTCGCCTCCCCGTTAAACTCCTCGTTCTCTACTGCCCACAAGCCCCATCCCGTGTTTCTCACCGAAATACCCTCCCTGTTTTCCTCCCTCAGCCTCTGCACCAAGCGACCTCTCATCCTCGGTGATTTCAACCTTCGTCTCAACTCACCTTGCCCTTTCTCCTCTGAGTTCACTGCCCTCCTGTACTCCTTCAACCTTTCCCTCCATAGAAACTCTCCTACCCATATTCACAGCCACCCCCTCCACCTTGCCACCACAGGTGGCCTCTCTATTCCCTTCGCCTCAATCACAGACAAAGCCAAGTCTGATCACTTCCTTGTATCCCTCTACAACTCATATCCCCCTTTCCCTTTCCAACTCCACGTCCTTCTGCATCCGGCCTTGGAAAAAACACTCCAACTTCAGCCCAAATTGCCAGATGTCACATTAGAACTAAGAAAGCTACTGATAAGAAGACATAGCATTGCGTTGGGCTGAGGAACATGTTGGGAGTTTGCATGGTGAGGAGTAGCACTGAGGAATGGGCACAATTCAGCTCACGAGCATTTACACCAACACACGCAAGTACACCCAAATGGAGGAAGATCTTGTAGCTGTTGTATATGGGTACAAAAAAATTCCATCGATATGTTTTATGCAAGAAATTTTTCAGTGGAGAATGATTATCAACCTCTTGAGACAAATCAAATGCATCATTAAAAACAGAAGATCTGGTCATTATCACATTGCTGTTTGTGGGACCTTGCTGTGCCCAAATTGGCTGCCGCATTTCCTACAATACAACAGTGACTACACTTCAAAAAGTACTCTGTTGGCTGTAAAGCGCTTTGGGACGTCCTGAGGTCATGAAAGGCACGATGTAAATGCAAGTTTGTTCTTTCTTTTAGACTACTTTTCAAATTTGTTTGAACTGAGTACGTTAGCCGACACCAAGAGTTCGGATGTGACTGCACATTGAAAGCGGTAGTTTGCTAGCTGTCTCAGATGAGGTTGTTTCAGATAATGATCCGAGTTTGCAAGTATGGAGTTCAGAAGGTTCAGCAGAACCCATGATTTAAATATGTACCCTCATCGCCTCAGTACCCATAATCCAATGAGAAAGCTGTTCAAGTGGCAAAAACTCTGTGAAGCAAGAAGTCAAGATGGATAGCTGGCCCTTCTTGATCATTGTAACACATCTGGAGATGGATGGCATCAGTAACACAATTATAGAAAGAAAGCAATACTTCCCATCTCAGAATAACTAATTCAAACCAAAAACATCAATGCAATTTCAAAACAGCGCAAGTGCAACAAAAGATGTACTATTCTTTAGATATTAAGTAAAAACATAATGATGAGGCTCACGTACAGTTTAAATTTAATTTGAATTTAAAAAAGAGCTAATTTTACACAGGCACGCTCCTGATGGGAAGTCTCTCCTGTTGGGATCACATATGGGGACATTGTGGGTTCACCATGAATGGGAGATTATGGGATCAACCATAAGCTTCCAATATGCACTCTGCATGGGTGAGGCCCTCCGTAGGCAGTGTGCATTCATAGACTTGTATACTGGAAAGGGAGACATGGAGAATTTTTTTTTACGAGTTGTTATGATCTGGAATGCACTGCCTGAAAGGGTGGTGGAAGCAGATGAAATCGTAACTTTCGAAAGGCAATTGGATAAATAATTGAAGGAGAGAAAATTTGCAGGGCTGTGGGGAAAGGGCAGGGGAGTGGGACGAATTGGATAGCTCTTTCAAAGAGCCGGCACAGGCACGATGGGCTGAATGGCCTCCTTCTGTGCTATAAGATTCTATGTAATGAGATGTAGAAATTTAAATAGAGACATCTAGCAGTCAGAGATGAGAGTGATATAAAAAACAGTGGGGCCGGTTCCCCAGTGGGGCAATAGATGGAATCAATGGATGGAAAATTATGGGAATCATGCCTGCGATTTTCCGATACGCGGAGAAAGTCCCCACTAAAGAAAGAGTGAAACACTGGCAGTGTATGCTCAGAAAATTAACCCTACCACATGTTCTGAGATGTGACTTTCCCTTTACTCCTACCCTTGGCTTACTATCCTCCACCTCCTCTTTCTCCATGTGGTCACCTTCCCCTTCATTCCATGTCCTGTTATCTTTGCCACAAGCCTCTTATGAGGCACCTCATCAAATGCTTTTTGAAAATCTGTACAAATCACATTCACTCATTTCTTCAAACAATTCCATACGTTTAGCCAAGTACGACCTGCCCTTCATAAATCAATGCTGACTGGCTGCGATTAACACATATTTCTCCACGTGCTTATTTTTATTCCACATTGTAAACTTCAGAAACCAAATTTTCTGCTGACTACTACTCGATTTTCGAATGGATTGGGGATCCTCACCTCACTGCACCTCATCCATTTCAGCATCCATGGGATGAAGAAACCAGATGTCCAAAGTCATGTTTTTCACCATTACTACCTCAGTAATGCTGGATGTTACTTACACCTGTACAAAACAGGCAGCCAGCGCTGCTAGGAGATTTGCAACACGTTCAAAACTCGGGCCTCTTAGAATCCTATGGCATCAGCCATTTTCTGTCTTCCCCCATTCCCCGTTTGTTGATCTCCCAACTGCAAGTGGAAAGATCGCCAGGAGCCTGCCAAGAATATGTCAATAGACGGACTCCAGAAACTTTACAAAGGTAAGCTTTGACTGGCTAGCGTGGATCTAAAGTCCGCCCTGCCACCAGTGATTGCGCTGGTGAGGAGAGTCCCAGCTTCGTTGTTTGAGAACATAAGAACATAAGAAATAGCAGCAGGAGTAGGCCATCCGGCCCCTCGAGCCTGCTCCGCCATTTTACAAGACCATGGCTGATCTTCTACCTCAACACCATTTTCCTGCGCCATCCCCATATCCCTTGATGCCTTTAATATCTAGAACTCTATGGATCTCTGTTTTGAATGTACTCAGTGACTGAGCCTCCACAGCCCTCTGGGGTAGAGAATTCCAAAGATTCACCACCCTCTGAGTGAAGAAATTTCTCCTCATCTCAGTCCTAAATGGCCTACCCCGTGTTCTGAGACTGTGACCCCTGGTTCTAGACTCTCCAGCCAGGGGAAACATCCTCCCTGCATCCTCCTTGCATCTACCCTGTCGAGCCAACTACTGATGTGAGACTAACTGGCCTGTAGTTTCCCTGGCTTTACCCTGCCTCCTTTTCTCAAGAGGGGTGTCACATTGAACACACTCCAGATCTCCAGCACAATTGGTCTTTCCATGGCATTTCGGAAAATTACAGTCACAGCCTCCGCTATTTCTTCCCTAGCTTCCCTCAGGATCCTCGGATATGAACAATCAATTCCTTGTAATTTGTTGACCTCAAGTTTAAGCAACTTCTCTGTCTCATGCCCAACAGTTCTAAACCCACCTCTGGTAGATATACAATCCCAGTATATATTATAGCCACACATTTACCTCCAGAAGCTGGCTGTTTCTGTATTGGCTAGTGCGTGGCACCAGTAGTTAGCCTGAGATTACTACCTTTCGAGGTATTATTTCTTAATCTATGACCTAACTCCTGCTAGTCTTTTTGCAGGACCCAGATCCCGTCCTTTCCTACATGACTGGTTCCGACATGAAACACGACTTCTGCCTGATCTCCCTTCCTCTTCGAGAGTTTTTGCACCCATTCCATTATGTCCTTTACCTTGATGCCTCCTGTTCGGGACAAACATTTTTGGATACAGAGTGACTGTCCACTCCCACTATCGGTTCTCCCACTGCCATTGCGTTCCTGCACTCCACTCTTGCCCTCTTCCGGTCAGCCACATTTTCTAAGGTGCTGTGGCTTTGTTCATGGTTGCACTCCCCCACAGTCAAATCTTGAAACAAGGATTCAGTAGTGCCTCTGGGGGCACCCATGTGCTTTCTTTCTATTGTCTTCCCACTCCAATGGATGATCACTCACTCCCAATCCTTATCTTCTACCAGTCTGTCCACCTGTGGTTTGACCAATTCTTGGAATATATGTTCCAAAATCTCTACTACGACAACAACTTGCATTTATATAGTGCCTTTAGCACAGTAAAATGTCCCCAGGCGCTTCACAAGAGCGATTATCAAACAAAATTTGACATCGAACCACATAAGGAGACATTAGGACAGGTGATCAAATGCTTGGTCAAAGAGGTAGGTTTTAAGGATCGTCTTAAAGGAGCAGAGAGAGAGGCGGAGAGGTTTAGGGAGGGAATTCCGGAGCTCAGGGCCTAGGCAGCTGAAGGCACGGCCGCCAGCGGTGGAGCGATTAAAATCGGGAATGCGCAAGAGGCCAGAAACGGAGGCGTGCAATGATCTCGGAGGGTTGTAGAGGAAGCTAAAGAGACAGGGAGGGTCGAGGCCATGGAAGGATTTGAAAACAAGGATGAGAGTTTTAAAACTGTGGTGATGCCAGACCGGGAGCCGATGTAGGTCAGCGAGCACCATCTCTTGCACGTGACTGAGTGTCTCCTGCTGTTCCTCAGCTTCAGTGACTTTCATCTTGAATGGATGGAGGACATTTCCTCAAAGTCTGCTTGCCTGGGACCCTCAAATTAACCAGGAATTCTTGCATCCAGCAAGATACCCACAACACAGGTTGCAGATATCCTGCTGTTGTAACCCTTTTAAGCTTCCTCAAACTTACGCTGTACAAAATTTCAAAATTTAAATTCGCAACACAATATCAAAGTCTTACACAGGGAATCTATTTATTTATGCAACTTGCTGTAGAATCTGATTGAAATTTATTTCTGGGTCTTGGCAAACTCCAGTTATGCTATTTTGAGCTTTTTCCAAATGTAAATGCTTTCATATTAAATGAACCCAAAAACGAAGTAATTTTGATTTTTAAATCCATTTGTTCCAGGCTGGCTTTCATTTCTGTGAAATCAGCTGGAATTTGTCCAGCTATAATGAATGAAGACAGAATTGACAGTGAAAAATGATCCATTTCTGTGGTGTATTGAGCCTAAAACCTTTATAATTAAGGCGTCAAATCTAATTTTATGAAGGTATTGTTTATTTTGCTTGCTGACATTAAATAAGTTTCTCTAAGTATTATGGATGAAGGGATAGGTTAAATCTCACGCAAAGCCAAATGGCCTCAGGATTCCCAGGGAAATGGTGGTGGGGGGGGGAGGATTGGAACCAGGAATTCTGCTTCTGTTCACAATCCATTGATGGTGTGGGGTACACTGTCTATAGAAGGTGTGGGGTACACTGTCTATGGAGGGTGTGGGGTACACTGTCTATGGAAGGTGTGGGGTACACTGTCTATAGAAGGTGTGGGGTACACTGTCAATGGAGGGAGTGGGGTACACTGTCAATGGAGGGTGTGGGGTACACTGTCAATGGAGGGAGTGGGGTACACTGTCAATGGAGGGTGTGGGGTACACTGTCTATGGAGGGAGTGGGGTACACTGTCAATGGAGGGTGTGGGGTACACTGTCAATGGAAGGTGTGGGGTACACTGTCTATAGAAGGTGTGGGGTACACTGTCTATAGAGGGTGTGGGGTACACTGTCTATGGAGGGTGTGGGGTACACTGTCTATAGAAGGTGTGGGGTACACTGTCTATGGAAGGTGTGGGGTACACTGTCTATAGAAGGTGTGGGGTACACTGTCTAGGGAGGGTGTGGGGTACACTGTCTATAGAGGGTGTGGGGTACACTGTCTATAGAGGGTGTGGGGTACACTGTCTAGGGAGGGTGTGGGGTACACTGTCTATAGAAGGTGTGGGGTACACTGTCTAGGGAGGGTGTGGGGTACACTGTCTATAGAAGGTGTGGGGTACACTGTCTATAGAGGGTGTGGGGTACACTGTCTATGGAGGGTGTGGGGTACACTGTCTATAGAAGGTGTGGGGTACACTGTCTATGGAAGGTGTGGGGTACACTGTCTATAGAAGGTGTGGGGTACACTCTCTATGGAAGGTGTGGGGTACACTGTCAATGGAAGGTGTGGGGTACACTGTCTATGGAAGGTGTGGGGTACACTGTCAATGGAAGGTGTGGGGTACACTGTCTATGGAGGGTGTGGGGAACACTGTCTATGGAAGGTGTGGGGTACACAGTCTGTTGAAGGTGTGGGGTACACTGTCTATGGAAGGTGTGAGGTACACAGTCTGTTGAAGGTGTGGGGTACACTGTCTATGGAAGGTGTGGGGTACACAGTCTGTTGAAGGTGTGGGGTACACTGTCTATGGAAGGTGTGGGGTACACTGTCTATAGAAGGTGTGGGGTACACTGTCTAGGGAGGGTGTGGGGTACACTGTCTATAGAGGGTGTGGGGTACACTGTCTATAGAGGGTGTGGGGTACACTGTCTAGGGAGGGTGTGGGGTACACTGTCTATAGAAGGTGTGGGGTACACTGTCTAGGGAGGGTGTGGGGTACACTGTCTATAGAAGGTGTGGGGTACACTGTCTATAGAGGGTGTGGGGTACACTGTCTATGGAGGGTGTGGGGTACACTGTCTATAGAAGGTGTGGGGTACACTGTCTATGGAAGGTGTGGGGTACACTGTCTATAGAAGGTGTGGGGTACACTGTCTAGGGAGGGTGTGGGGTACACTGTCTATAGAGGGTGTGGGGTACACTGTCTATGGAAGGTGTGGGGTACACTGTCTATGGAAGGTGTGGGGTACACTGTCTATGGAGGGTGTGGGGTACACTGTCAATGGAAGGTGTGGGGTACACTGTCTATGGAAGGTGTGGGGTACACTGTCTATAGAAGGTGTGGGGTACACTGTCTATGGAGGGTGTGGGGTACACTGTCAATGGAAGGTGTGGGGTACACTGTCTATGGAAGGTGTGGGGTACACTGTCAATGGAGGGTGTGGGGGACACTGTCTATGGAGGGTGTGGGGTACACTGTCTATGGAAGGTGTGGGGTACACTGTCTATGGAGGGTGTCATGTACACTGTCTATAGAAGGTGTGGGGTACACTGCCTATGGAGGGTGTGGGTTACACTGTCTATAGAAGGTGTGGGGTACACTGCCTATGGAAGGTGTCATGTACACTGTCTATAGAAGGTGTGGGGTACACTGTCTATTGAGGGTGTGGGGTACACTGTCTATGGAAGGTGTGGGGTACACTGTCTATGGAGGGTGTGGGGTACAATGTCTATGGAAGGTGTGGGTTACACTGTCTATAGAAGGTGTGGGGTACACTGTCTATGGAAGGTGTGGGGTACACTGTCTATAGAAGGTGTGGGGTACACTGTCTATGGAAGGTGTGGGTTACACTGTCTATAGAAGGTGTGGGGTACACTGTCAATGGAGGGTGTGGGGTACACTGTCTATGGAAGGTGTGGGGTACACTGTCTATAGAAGGTGTGGGGTACACTCTCTATGGAAGGTGTGGGGTACACTGTCAATGGAAGGTGTGGGGTACACTGTCAATGGAAGGTGTGGGGTACACTGTCTATGGAGGGTGTGGGGAACACTGTCTATGGAAGGTGTGGGGTACACAGTCTGTTGAAGGTGTGGGGTACACTGTCTAGGGAGGGAGTGGTGTACACTGTCTATGGAGGGTGTGGGGTACACTGTCTATGGAGGGTGTGGGGAACACTGTCTATGGAAGGTGTGGGGTACACTGTCTATGGAGGGTGTGGGGAACACTGTCTATGGAAGGTGTGGGGAACACTGTCTATGGAAGGTGTGGGGTACACAGTCTGTTGAAGGTGTGGGGTACACTGTCTATGGAAGGTGTGAGGTACACAGTCTGTTGAAGGTGTGGGGTACACTGTCTATGGAAGGTGTGGGGTGCACTGTCTATGGAAGGTGTGAGGTACACAGTCTGTTGAAGGTGTGGGGTACACTGTCTATGGAAGGTGTGGGGTGCACTGTCCATGGAAGGTGTGGGGTACACTGTCTATGGAGGGTGTGGGGAACACTGTCTATGGAAGGTGTGGGGTACACAGTCTGTTGAAGGTGTGGGGTACACTGTCTATGGAAGGTGTGGGGTACACTGTCCATGGAAGGTGTGGGGTACACTGTCTATGGAGGGTGTGGGGTACACTCTCAATGGAGGGTGTGGGGTACACTGTCTGTAGAAGGTGTGGGGTACACTGTCTATGGAGGGTGTGGGGTACACTGTCTATGGAAGGTGTGGGGTACACTGTCTATGGAAGGTGTGGGGTGCACTCTCAATGGAAGGTGTGGGGTACACTGTCAATAGAAGGTGTGGGGTACACAGTCTATGGAAGATGTGGGGTACACTGTCAATGGAGGGTGTGGGGTACACTGTCAATGGAAGGTGTGGGGTACACTGTCATTGGAAGGTCCGGGGTACACTGTCTATGGAAGGTGTGGGGTACACTGTCTATAGAAGGTGTGGGGTACACTGTCAATGGAAGGTGTGGGGTACACTGTCTATAGAAGGTGTGGGGTACACTGTCAATGGAAGGTGTGGGGTACACTGCCTATGGAAGGTGTGGGGTACACTGCCTATGGAAGGTGTGGGGTACACTGTCAATGGAAGGTGTGGGGTACACTGCCTATGGAAGGTGTGGGGTACACTGTCTATGGAAGGTGTGGGGTACACTGTCTATGGAAGGTGTGGGGTACACTGCCCATGGAAGGTGTGGGGTACACTGTCGATGGAAGGCGTGGGGTACACTGTCTATGGAGGGTGTGGGGTACACCGTCTATGGAAGGTCTGGGGTACATTGTCTACAGAAGGTGTGGGGTACACTGTCTCTGGAAGGTGTGGGGTACACTGTCTATGGAAGATGTGGGGTACACTGTCAATGGAAGTTGTGGGGTACACTGTCTATGGAAGGTGTGGGGTACACTGTCTATGGAAGATGTGGGGTACACTGTCTATGGAAGATGTGGGGTACACTGTCAATGGAAGTTGTGGGGTACACTGTCAATGGAAGGTGTGGCATACACTGCCTATGGAGGGTGTGGGGTACACTGTCTATGGAGGGTGTGGGGTACACTGTCTATGGAGGGTGTGGGGGATACTGTCCAATGAAAGTGTGGGGTACACTGTCTATAGAAGGTGTGGGGTACACTGTCTATGGAGGGTGTGGGGTACACTGTCTATGGAGGGTGTGGGGTACACTGTCAATGGAAGGTGTGGGGTACACTGTCTATGGAGGGTGTGGGGTACACCGACTATGGAGGGTGTGGGGTACACTGTCTATGGAGGGTGTGGGGTACACTGTCAATGGAGGGTGTGGGGTACACTGTCTATGGAGGGTGTGGGGTACACTGTCTATGGAGGGTGTGGGGTACACAGTCTATTGAAGGTGTATGGTACACTGTCTATGGAGGGTGTGGGGTACACTCTCTATGGAAGGTGTGGGGTACACTGTCTATGGAGGGTGTTGGGTACACTGTCTATGGAAGGTGTGGGGTACACTGTCCATGGAAGGTGTGGGGTACACTGTCTATGGAAGGTGTGGGGTACACTGTCTATGGAAGGTGTGGGGTACACTGTCTATGGAAGTTGTGGGGTACACTGTCTATGTAGGGTGTGGGGTACACTGTCTATGAAGGTGTGGGGTACACTGTCTATGGAAGGTGTGGGGTACACTGTCTATGGAAGATGTGGCGTACACTCTCAATGGAAGGTGTGGGGTACACTGTCAATGGAAGGTGTGGGGTACACTGTCTATGGAAGGTGTGGGGTACACTGTCAATGGAGGGTGTGGGGTACACTGTCTCTGGAGGGTGTGGGGTACACTGTCTATGGAAGGTGTGGGGTACACTGTCAATGGAAAGTGTGGGGTACACTGTCCATGGAGGGTGTGGGGTACACTGTCTCTGGAGGGTGTGGGGTACACAGTCTGTTGAAGGTGTGGGGTACACTGTCTATGGAAGGTGTGGGGTACACTGTCTATGGAAGGTGTGGGGTACACTGTCTATGGAGGGTGTGGGGTACACTGTCTATGGAAGGTGTGGGGTACACTGTCTATGGAAGGTGTGGGGTACACTGTCCATGGAGGGTGTGGGGTACACTGTCTATGGAGGGTGTGGGGTACACAGTCTGTTGAAGGTGTGGGGTACACTGTCTCTGGAAGGTGTGGTGTACACTGTCATTGGAAGGTGCGGGGTACACTGTCTATGGAAGGTGTGGGGTACACTGTCTATGGAAGGTGTGGGGTACACTGTCATTGGAAGGTGTGGGGTACACTGTCATTGGAAGGTGCGGGGTACACTGTCTATGGAAGGTGTGGGGTACACTGTCTATGGAAGGTGTGGGGTACACTGTCGATGGAGGGTGTGGGGTACACTGTCAATGGAAGGTGTGGGGTATACTGTCTATGGAAGGTGTGGGGTACACTGTTTATGGAAGGTGTGGGGTACACTGTCGATGGAGGGTGTGGGGTACACTGTCGATGGAGGGTGTGGGGTACACTGTCAATGGAAGGTGTGGGGTACACTGTCTATGGAAGGTGTGGGGTACACTGTCTATGGAGGGTGTGGGGTACACTGTCAATGGAAGGTGTGGGGTACACTGTCTATGGAAGGTGTGGGGTACACTGTCTATGGAAGGTGTGGGGTACACTGTCTATGGAAGGTGTGGGGTACACTGTCATTGGAAGGTGCGGGGTACACTGTCTGTGGAAGGTGTGGGGTACACTCTCAATGGAAGTTGTGGGGTGCACTGTCGATGGAGGGTGTGGGGTACACTGTCGATGGAGGGTGTGGGGTACACTGTCGATGGAGGGTGTGGGGTACACTGTCAATGGAAGGTGTGGGGTACACTGTCTATGGAGGGTGTGGGGTACACTGTCATTGGAAGGTGTGGGGTACACTGTCTATGGAAGGTGTGGGGTACACTGTCTATGGAAGGTGTGGGGTACACTGCCCATGGAAGGTGTGGGGTACACTGTCATTGGAAGGTGCGGGGTACACTGTCTATGGAAGGTGTGGGGTACACTGCCCATGGAAGGTGTGGGGTACACTGTCTGTAGAAGGTGTGGGGTACACTGTCGATGGCAGGTGTGTGGTATATTGTCTATGGAAGGAGTGGGGTATACTGTCTATAGAAATTGTGGGGTACACTTTCAATGGAAGGTGTGGGGTACACTGTCTATGGAGGGTGTGGGGTACACTTTCTATGGAAGGTGTGAGGTATACTGTCTATAGAAATGGTGGGGTACACTTCCAATGGAAGGTGTGGGGTACACTGTCTATGGAGGGTGTGGGGTACACCGTCTATGGAAGGTCTGGGGTACACTGTCTACAGAAGGTTTGGGGTACACTGTCTATGGATGGTGTGGGGTACACTCTCTATGGAGGGTGTGGGGTACACTGCCTATGGAGGGTGTGGGGTGCACTGTCTCTGGAAGGTGTGGGGTACACTGTCTATGGGTGGTGTGGGGTACACTGTCTATGGAGGGTGTCGGGTACACTGTCCATGGCTGGTGTGGGGTACACTGCCTATGGAGGGTGTTGGGTACACTGTCTATTGAAGGTGTGGGGTACACTGTCAATGGAGGGTGTGGGGTACACTGCCGAAAGAAGGTTTTGGTACACTGTCAGTGGAAGGTGTGGGGTACACTGTCTATGGAGGGTGTGGGGTACACTGTCTATGGAAGGTGTGGGGTACACTGTCTATGGGTGGTGTGGGGTACACTGCCTATGGAGGGTGTGGGGTACGCTGTCTATAGAAGGTGTGGGGTACACTGTCTATGGGTGGTGTGGGGTGCACTGTCTATAGAAGGTGTGGGGTACACTGTCTATAGAAGGTGTGGGGTACACTGTCTATGGAAGTTGTGGGGTACACTGTCTATAGAAGGTGTGGTGGACACTGTCTATGGAAGATGTGAGGTACACTGTCTATGGAGGGTGTGGGGTACACTGTCTATAGAAGGTGTGGGGGACACTGTCTATGGAGGGTGTGGGGGACACTGTCAATGGAGGGTGTGGGGGACACTGTCTATGGAGGGTGTGGGGGACACTGTCAATGGAAGGTGTGGGGTACACTGTCTATGGAAGATGTGGGGTACACTGTCTATGGAGGGTGTGGGGGACACTGTCATTGGAAGGTGTGGGGTACACTGTCTATGGAGGGTGTGGGGGACACTGTCATTGGAAGGTGTGGGGTACACTGTCTATGGAGGGTGTGGGGTACACTGTCTATGGAAGATGTGGGGGACACTGTCTATGGAGGGTGTGGGGTACACTGTCTATGGAAGATGTGGGGTACACTGTCTATGGAGGGTGTGGGGTACACTGTCTATGGAAGATGTGGGGGACACTGTCAATGGAAGGTGTGGGGTACACTGCCGAAAGAAGGTTTTGGTACACTGTCTGTGGAGGGTGTGGGGTACACTGTCTATGGAGGGTGTGGGGTACACTTTCAATGGAAGGTGTGGGGTGCACTGTCTATGGAAGGAGTGGGGTATACTGTCTGTAGAAATTGTGGGGTACACTGTCATTGGAGGGTGTGGGGTACACTGTCTATGGAAGATGTGGGGTACACTGTCAATGGAAGGTGTGGGGTACACTGTCAATGGAAGGTGTGGGGTACACTGTCTATGGAAGATGTGGGGTACACTGTCAATGGAAGGTGTGGGGTACACTTTCAATGGAAGGTGTGGGGTACACTTTCAATGGAAGGTGTGGGGTACACTGACTATGGAGGGTGTGGGGTACACTGTCTATGGAAGGTGTGGGGTACACTGTCTATGGAGGGTGTGGGGTACACTGTCTATGGAAGGTGTGGGGTACACTGTCTATGGAAGGTGTGGGGTACACTGTCTATGGAAGGTGTGGGGTACACTGTCTATGGAAGGTGTGGGGTACACTGTCTATGGAGGGTGTGGGGTACACTGTCTATGGAAGGTGTGGGGTACACTGCCTATTGAAGGTGTGGGGTACACTGTCTATGGAGGGTGTGGGGTACACTGTCTCTGGAAGGTGTGGGGTACAGTGTCTATGGAAGGTGTGGGGTACACTGTTTATGGAAGGTGTGGGGTACACTGCCTATGGAGGGTGTGGGGTACACTGTCTATGGCAGGTGTGGGGGACACTGTCTATGGAGGGTGTGGGGGACACTGTCAATGGAAGGTGTGGGGGACACTGTCTATGGAGGGTGTGGGGGACACTGTCAATGGAAGGTGTGGGGTACACTGTCAATGGAAGGTGTGGGGTACACTGTCTATGGAGGGTGTGGGGTACACTGTCAATGGAAGGTGTGGGGTACACTGTCTATGGAAGGTGTGGGGTACACTGTCTATGGAGGGTGTGGGGGACACTGTCTATGGAAGATGTGGGGTACACTGTCTATGGAGGGTGTGGGGGACACTGTCTATGGAAGATGTGGGGGACACTGTCAATGGAAGGTGTGGGGTACACTGTCTATGGAGGGTGTGGGGGACACTGTCTATGGAAGATGTGGGGTACACTGTCTATGTAGGGTGTGGGGGACACTGTCTATGGAAGATGTGGGGTACACTGTCTATGGAGGGTGTGGGGGACACTGTCATTGGAAGGTGTGGGGTACACTGTCTATGGAAGGTGTGGGGGACACTGTCTATGGAGGGTGTGGGGGACACTGTCTATGGAGCGTGTGGGGGACACTGTCTATGGAAGATGTGGGGTACACTGTCTATGGAGGGTGTGGGGTACACTGTCTATGGAAGATGTGGGGTACACTGTCTATGGAAGATGTGGGGTACACTGTCAATTGAAGTTGTGGGGTACACTGTCAATGGAAGGTGTGGCATACACTGCCTATGGAGGGTGTGGGGTACACTGTCTATGGAGGGTGTGGGGTACACTGTCTATGGAGGGTGTGGGGGATACTGTCCAATGAAAGTGTGGGGTACACTGTCTATAGAAGGTGTGGGGTACACTGTCTATGGAGGGTGTGGGGTACACTGTCTATGGAGGGTGTGGGGTACACTGTCAATGGAAGGTGTGGGGTACACTGTCTATGGAGGGTGTGGGGTACACCGACTATGGAGGGTGTGGGGTACACTGTCTATGGAGGGTGTGGGGTACACTGTCAATGGAGGGTGTGGGGTACACTGTCTATGGAGGGTGTGGGGTACACTGTCTATGGAGGGTGTGGGGTACACAGTCTATTGAAGGTGTGGGGTACACTGTCTATGGAGGGTGTGGGGTACACTCTCTATGGAAGGTGTGGGGTACACTGTCTATGGAGGGTGTGGGGTACACTGTCTATGGAAGGTGTGGGGTACACTGTCCATGGAAGGTGTGGGGTACACTGTCTATGGAAGGTGTGGGGTACACTGTCTATGGAAGGTGTGGGGTACACTGTCTATGGAAGGTGTGGGGTACACTGTCTATGGAAGGTGTGGGGTACACTGTCTATTGAAGGTGTGGGGTACACTGTCTATGTAGGGTGTGGGGTACACTGTCTATGAAGGTGTGGGGTACACTGTCTATGGAAGGTGTGGGGTACACTGTCTATGGAAGATGTGGCGTACACTCTCAATGGAAGGTGTGGGGTACACTGTCAATGGAAGGTGTGGGGTACACTGTCTATGGAAGGTGTGGGGTACACTGTCAATGGAGGGTGTGGGGTACACTGTCTCTGGAGGGTGTGGGGTACACTGTCTATGGAAGGTGTGGGGTACACTGTCAATGGAAAGTGTGGGGTACACTGTCCATGGAGGGTGTGGGGTACACTGTCTCTGGAGGGTGTGGGGTACACAGTCTGTTGAAGGTGTGGGGTACACTGTCTATGGAAGGTGTGGGGTACACTGTCTATGGAAGGTGTGGGGTACACTGTCTATGGAGGGTGTGGGGTACACTGTCTATGGAAGGTGTGGGGTACACTGTCTATGGAAGGTGTGGGGTACACTGTCCATGGAGGGTGTGGGGTACACTGTCTATGGAGGGTGTGGGGTACACAGTCTGTTGAAGGTGTGGGGTACACTGTCTCTGGAAGGTGTGGTGTACACTGTCATTGGAAGGTGCGGGGTACACTGTCTATGGAAGGTGTGGGGTACACTGTCTATGGAAGGTGTGGGGTACACTGTCATTGGAAGGTGTGGGGTACACTGTCATTGGAAGGTGCGGGGTACACTGTCTATGGAAGGTGTGGGGTACACTGTCTATGGAAGGTGTGGGGTACACTGTCGATGGAGGGTGTGGGGTACACTGTCAATGGAAGGTGTGGGGTATACTGTCTATGGAAGGTGTGGGGTACACTGTCTATGGAAGGTGTGGGGTACACTGTCGATGGAGGGTGTGGGGTACACTGTCGATGGAGGGTGTGGGGTACACTGTCGATGGAGGGTGTGGGGTACACCGTCTATGGAAGGTCTGGGGTACACTGTCTACAGAAGGTGTGGGGTACACTGTCTATGGAGGGTGTGGGGTACACTGTCAATGGAAGGTGTGGGGTACACTGTCTATGGAAGGTGTGGGGTACACTGTCTATGGAAGGTGTGGGGTACACTGTCTATGGAAGGTGTGGGGTACACTGTCATTGGAAGGTGCGGGGTTCACTGTCTGTGGAAGGTGTGGGGTACACTCTCAATGGAAGTTGTGGGGTGCACTGTCGATGGAGGGTGTGGGGTACACTGTCGATGGAGGTTGTGGGGTACACTGTCGATGGAGGGTGTGGGGTACACTGTCAATGGAAGGTGTGGGGTACACTGTCTATGGAGGGTGTGGGGTACACTGTCATTGGAAGGTGTGGGGTACACTGTCTATGGAAGGTGTGGGGTACACTGTCTATGGAAGGTGTGGGGTACACTGCCCATGGAAGGTGTGGGGTACACTGTCATTGGAAGGTGCGGGGTACACTGTCTATGGAAGGTGTGGGGTACACTGCCCATGGAAGGTGTGGGGTACACTGTCTGTAGAAGGTGTGGGGTACACTGTCGATGGCAGGTGTGTGGTATATTGTCTATGGAAGGAGTGGGGTATACTGTCTATAGAAATTGTGGGGTACACTTTCAATGGAAGGTGTGGGGTACACTGTCTATGGAGGGTGTGGGGTACACTTTCTATGGAAGGTGTGAGGTATACTGTCTATAGAAATGGTGGGGTACACTTCCAATGGAAGGTGTGGGGTACACTGTCTATGGAGGGTGTGGGGTACACCGTCTATGGAAGGTCTGGGGTACACTGTCTACAGAAGGTTTGGGGTACACTGTCTATGGATGGTGTGGGGTACACTCTCTATGGAGGGTGTGGGGTACACTGCCTATGGAGGGTGTGGGGTGCACTGTCTCTGGAAGGTGTGGGGTACACTGTCTATGGGTGGTGTGGGGTACACTGTCTATGGAGGGTGTCGGGTACACTGTCCATGGCTGGTGTGGGGTACACTGCCTATGGAGGGTGTTGGGTACACTGTCTATTGAAGGTGTGGGGTACACTGTCAATGGAGGGTGTGGGGTACACTGCCGAAAGAAGGTTTTGGTACACTGTCAGTGGAAGGTGTGGGGTACACTGTCTATGGAGGGTGTGGGGTACACTGTCTATGGAAGGTGTGGGGTACACTGTCTATGGGTGGTGTGGGGTACACTGCCTATGGAGGGTGTGGGGTACGCTGTCTATAGAAGGTGTGGGGTACACTGTCTATGGGTGGTGTGGGGTGCACTGTCTATAGAAGGTGTGGGGTACACTGTCTATAGAAGGTGTGGGGTACACTGTCTATGGAAGTTGTGGGGTACACTGTCTATAGAAGGTGTGGTGGACACTGTCTATGGAAGATGTGAGGTACACTGTCTATGGAGGGTGTGGGGTACACTGTCTATAGAAGGTGTGGGGGACACTGTCTATGGAGGGTGTGGGGGACACTGTCAATGGAGGGTGTGGGGGACACTGTCTATGGAGGGTGTGGGGGACACTGTCAATGGAAGGTGTGGGGTACACTGTCTATGGAAGATGTGGGGTACACTGTCTATGGAGGGTGTGGGGGACACTGTCATTGGAAGGTGTGGGGTACACTGTCTATGGAGGGTGTGGGGGACACTGTCATTGGAAGGTGTGGGGTACACTGTCTATGGAGGGTGTGGGGTACACTGTCTATGGAAGATGTGGGGGACACTGTCAATGGAAGGTGTGGGGTACACTGCCGAAAGAAGGTTTTGGTACACTGTCTGTGGAGGGTGTGGGGTACACTGTCTATGGAGGGTGTGGGGTACACTTTCAATGGAAGGTGTGGGGTGCACTGTCTATGGAAGGAGTGGGGTATACTGTCTGTAGAAATTGTGGGGTACACTGTCATTGGAGGGTGTGGGGTACACTTTCAATGGAAGGTGTGGGGTACACTGTCAATGGAAGGTGTGGGGTACACTGTCTATGGAAGATGTGGGGTACACTGTCAATGGAAGGTGTGGGGTACACTTTCAATGGAAGGTGTGGGGTACACTTTCAATGGAAGGTGTGGGGTACACTGACTATGGAGGGTGTGGGGTACACTGTCTATGGAAGGTGTGGGGTACACTGTCTATGGAGGGTGTGGGGTACACTGTCTATGGAAGGTGTGGGGTACACTGTCTATGGAAGGTGTGGGGTACACTGTCTATGGAGGGTGTGGGGTACACTGTCTATGGAAGGTGTGGGGTACACTGCCTATTGAAGGTGTGGGGTACACTGTCTATGGAGGGTGTGGGGTACACTGTCTCTGGAAGGTGTGGGGTACAGTGTCTATGGAAGGTGTGGGGTACACTGTTTATGGAAGGTGTGGGGTACACTGCCTATGGAGGGTGTGGGGTACACTGTCTATGGCAGGTGTGGGGGACACTGTCTATGGAGGGTGTGGGGGACACTGTCAATGGAAGGTGTGGGGGACACTGTCTATGGAGGGTGTGGGGGACACTGTCAATGGAAGGTGTGGGGTACACTGTCAATGGAAGGTGTGGGGTACACTGTCTATGGAGGGTGTGGGGTACACTGTCAATGGAAGGTGTGGGGTACACTGTCTATGGAAGGTGTGGGGGACACTGTCTATGGAAGATGTGGGGGACACTGTCAATGGAAGGTGTGGGGTACACTGTCTATGGAGGGTGTGGGGGACACTGTCTATGGAAGATGTGGGGTACACTGTCTATGGAGGGTGTGGGGGACACTGTCTATGGAAGATGTGGGGTACACTGTCTATGGAGGGTGTGGGGGACACTGTCATTGGAAGGTGTGGGGTACACTGTCTATGGAAGGTGTGGGGGACACGGTCTATGGAGGGTGTGGGGGACACTGTCTATGGAGCGTGTGGGGGACACTGTCTATGGAAGATGTGGGGTACACTGTCTATGGAGGGTGTGGGGGACACTGTCATTGGAAGGTGTGGGGTACACTGTCAATGGAAGGTGTGGGGTACACTGTCAATGGAAGGTGTGGGGTACACTGTCTATGGAGGGTGTGGGGTACACTGTCTATGGAAGATGTGGGGTACACTGTCAATGGAAGGTGTGGGGTACACTGTCTATGGAAGATGTGGGGTACACTGTCTATAGAAGGTGTGGGGTACACTGTCTACGGAAGGTGTGGGGTACACTGTCTATGGAGGGTGTGGGGTACACTGTCTATGGAAGGTGTGGGTTACACTGTCTATGGAAGGTGTGGGGTACACTGTCTATGGAAGGTGTGGGGTACACCGTCTATGGAAGGTCTGGGGTATACTGTCTACAGAAGGTGTGGGGTACACTGTCTCTGGAAGGTGTGGGGTACACTGTCTCTGGAAGGTGTGGGGTACACTGTCTATGGAAGGTGTGGGGTACACTGTCTATGGAAGGTGTGGGGTACACTGTCTATGGAAGGTGTGGGGTACACTGTCTATGGAGGGTGTGGGGTACACTGTCTCTGGAAGGTGTGGGGTACAGTGTCTCTGGAAGGTGTGGGGTACACTGTCTATGGAAGGTGTGGGGTACACTGTCTATGGAAGGTGTGGGGTACACTGTCTATGGATGGTGTGGGGTACACTGCCTATGGAGGGTGTGGGGTACACTGTCTATTGAAGGTGTGGGGTACACTGTCTGTGGAGGGTGTGGGGTACACTGTCTCTGGAAGGTGTGGGGTACAGTGTCTATGGAAGGTGTGGGGTACGCTGTTTATGGAGTGTGTCGGGTACACTGTCCATGGCTGGTGTGGGGTACACTGCCTATGGAGGGTGTGGGGTACACTGTCTATTGAAGGTGTGGGGTACACTGTCTATGGAGTGTGTGGGGTACACTGTCTATAGAAGGTGTGGGGTCCTCTGTCAATGGAAGGTGTGGGGTACACTGTCTATGGAAGATGTGAGGTACACTGTCTATGGAGGGTGTGGGGTACACTGTCTATAGAAGGTGTGGGGTACACTGTGTATGGAAGGTGTGGGGTACACTGTCAATGGAGGGTGTGGGGTACACTGTCTATGGAAGATGTGAGGTACACTGTCTATGGAGGGTGTGGGGTACACTGTCTATAGAAGGTGTGGGGTACACTGTCTATGGAAGATGTGAGGTACACTGTCTATGGAGGGTGTGGGGTACATTGTCTATGGAGGGTGTGGGGTACACTGTCTAGCGAAGGTGTGGGGTACACTGGCTGTGGAAGGTGATCCTAACCTCAAATCTAAATTCATGTCCAATTTCCTGCTCGCTCCCCGTAACCCCTCATTCCCTATTCTTCTCGGAAACTGTCTATTTCTGTTTTAAATTTATTTAATGATGTAGCTTCCACAGCTTCCCGGGACAGCAAATTCCACAGACCTACTACCCTCTGAGTGAAGAAGTTTCTCCTCATCTCAGTTTTGAAAGAGCAGCCCCTTATTCTAAGATTATGCCCCCTCGTTCTCGTTTCACCCATCCTTGGGAACATCCTTTCTGCATCCACCCGATCAAGCCCCTTCACAATCTTATATGTTTCAATGAGATCGGCTCTCATTCTTCTGAACTCCAATGAGTCGAGTCCCAATCTACTCAACCTCTCCTCATACGTCCGCCCCCTCATCCCCGGGATTAACCGAGTGAACCTTCTTTGTACTGCCTTGGGAGCATGTATGGAGACCAAAACTGTATGCAGTATTCCAGGTGCGGTCTCACCAATACCTTATATAACTGCAGCAATACCTCCCTGTTTTTATATTCTATCCCCCTGGCAATAAAAGCTAACATTCCGTTGGCCTTCTTGTTCACCTGCTGCACTGTCTATGGAAGGTGTGGGATACACTCTGTATGGAGGGTGTGGGGTAGACTGTCTATGGGGGGTGTGGGGTACACTGTCTATGTGGGGTGTGGGGTACACTGTCTATGTGGGGTGTGGGGTACACTCTGTATGGAGGGTGTGGGGTACACTGTCTATGGGGGGTGTGGGGTACACTGTCTATGTGGGGTGTGGGGTACACTGTCTATGTGGGGTGTGGGGTACACTCTGTATGGAGGGTGTGGGGTACACTGTCTATGGGGGGTGTGGGGTACACTGTCTATGGGAGGTGTGGGGTACACTGTCAATGGGGGGTGTGGGGTACACTGTCTATGGGGGGTGTGGGGTACACTGTTTCTGGAGGGTGTGGGGTACACTGTCTATGGAAGGTGTGGGGTACACTGTCTATGGAAGGTGTGGGGTACACTGTCTATGGAGGGTGTGGGGTGCACTGTCAATGGGGGTGTGGGGTACACTGTCTATGGGGGGTGTGGGGTACACTGTTTCTGGAGGGTGTGGGGTACACTGTCTATGGAAGGTGTGGGGTACACTGTCTATGGAAGGTGTGGGGTACACTGTCTATGGAGGGTGTGGGGTACACTGTCTATGGAGGGTGTGGGGTACACTGTCTATGGAAGGTGTGGGGTACACTGTCTATGGAGGGTGTGGGGTACACTCTCTATGGAGGGTGTGGGGTACACTGTCTATGGAGGGTGTGGGGTACACTGTCTATGGAAGGTGTGGGGTACACTCTCTATGGGCGGTGTGGGGTACACTGTCTATGGAGGGTGTGGTGTACACTGTCTATGGAGGGTGTGGGGTACACTCTCTGTGGGGGGTGTGGGGTACACTCTCTCTGGAGGGTGTGGGGTACACTGTCTATGGAGGTTAGAACCCATTTTCTTGTTCCACATTTTCTCAAGTTATTGCGTTACAGAGACATTTATTAAAATGGTTGATCAAATCCTGGATCGCAGAACTGTTTTCCTCTCGTGTCACGACCACAGGAATGTAATGTTTATCTGTAGTTGGCCAGAGTGGAATAATGTCCTGCTGGATTCATGTCCTGAAGACATTTGTCTGGAAATGACGCAGTACCATAATAAAAACCTCTGCCTGGTTTTTCACAGCTTTCTGCCTACATGAAACGAGGGGGACAATAGAATTCCGTCTACGGATTAACCATGGGAGCTTCGGCCAAACCTCTTAACACATCCGCATCTGATGTTGCGCAGCGCTGTTTCGAAAGAGATCTTCGTAAATCTTACAAGGCCTTCCTCTTGTTGGTTTTATTCATCTCCCTCGGGAAAGTAAATCATTTGGTGAGCGTCTATACACTACAAATCGTACATGATCAGTGGGAAAATGCCGATTCGATAGGCTGGATGATATTTCCTTCCGTCTATGTTACGCTCTTATGAATAATACGATGAGTGTCACTCGCAGATATGAAATTGAAATTCAAATGAGGTTCCAGGTTCAGCAGTGTCAGTTTTATGGACATGTTCTCATTTGCCCTGAGAGTAATATCACCTTTCAGTCGCTTTCTTGATAAGTAACTGTTTGTACGGGAAAAAAAACTGCAGCATTTTTTCATTCATATTAAAAAAAATTCGTCTCCAGACTCCTACAAGGACAACAGGGCATTGTTATAATTTGCCAACATAATTTTTTAAAAAACATTTATATATATATATATATATATATTTTTGGAAAGTTATTTGTCTTTTCTCTTTTTTGGATACAAGTTTAATGGGGACTGAGCTGCCTCGGGTACGAGGCCCAGGTGACCATTCTCAGATGTGGATTTGAACCGTGAGAGTTGGCAGGCTCGTCAGTCACGGTGGGGACATCAGTAGGGGGAGCAGCCCTAACCAATCCACTTCCAATACCCGCATTGGCATTTTCGAGCAGGAGGGGTCTTTTGAGGGTGAGCAGGACCATTGGATTTTATGACCCAACGTCGCTGTGATCGGCTGACTTGATGCAGACCTTCTGCTATTTGTGACTGGCGCCCATGCCAACTAAACCCATTGGGAGGAGAGGGTCCAGTGGGGGGTATCAAGGAGGTTGGTGAGAGTAGCCCCTGGTGAAATACCTTCCATGTTGACTGTTTCCCCTTCGCTGTGGGGGTAACGTCCAAGGTAAATTCTCATCTTCACCACCTTGGCGGTAATCTGGTGGTGATAACCGGGCGGGTTCTACACCGGGTGAGTTCTACACCAGGCGGGTGATCTGCTCTGCCAGATTACCGCCCAGGCAGCGAAGATGAAAATTTACTCTGCTCAGTGCCTCCCCGATGTCATGCCTGATATTGGGCACTCACTTGGGTCAATTTTAACTTTTGGGCGCCAACCAATCACCCAATCCCGCGGCGAATGGGTGGCCATGATTTTGAGGCCCCGTGGCCTCAATTGCATCGAGCCGGTGGACTGCGGAGGGTCAAACGGGTGTCCTGATTTGGCTCGCCAGATTAAAACGGGACAAATTACATTTGTTGGGCCTCTTCAAAATGGCGCCAGCTGCATTGCCTGGGTTAATGGAGCACTAAGGCTACCGACCCCATTTTGAGGCCATAACCGCCCCGTTTAGGCCAAGCACAACAAGTTAAAATTCTCCCCACTGTGTGGGGGACTGTAGCCATGAACCAGTATCTACCAATTGTAAACAATTTTACAACACCAAGTTATAGTCCAGCAATTTTATTTTAAATTCACAAGCTTTCGGAGGCTTCCTCCTTCGTCAGGTGAACGATGTGAAAATACCAGTCAGTGCTGTGGCACCTTGGAGCTCCAATACACAATCCTTACCATGCCAACTCCCCACAGTAATTTAAAAATGGCAAATGTACCTGCTTACCGCAAGTTTTATTCTCAATACTCGCTCTGTCAACGGCAAGAACAGCTTGCATTTATATAGTGCATTTAACCTAGAAAAATGTCCCAAGATGCTTCACAGAGGTGTCAACAGACAAAAATTGGTGCTAAGTCAAAGCATAACATAGAATTTACAGCACAGAAACAGGCCATTCGGCCCAACTGGCCCATGCTGGTGTTTATGCTCCACACGAGCCTCCTTTCACCCCTCTCCATCTAAACCTATCAACATAACCTTCTAGTCCTTTCTCTCTCATGTGTTTATTTAAATGCACCATGATATTTGCCTCAACTATTCCTTCTGGTGGCAAGTTCCACCTCTAACCGGAGATATTTGGAGGGGTGACTAAAAGCTGGGTTGAAGGGATGGGTTTTAAAGGAGGGTCTCAAAGGAGGTGAAAATGGAATTGGATAAATACATGAAGGGGAAAAATTTGCAGGGCTATGGGGAAAGGGCAGGGGAATGGGACTAATCGCTCTTTCAAAGAGCCAGCACGGGCACGATGGGCCGAATGGCCTCCATCTGTGCATTTTTTTTATTCGTTCACTGGATGTTGGCATTGCTGGCGAGGCCAGCATTTATTGCCCATCCCTAATTGCCCTTGAGAAAGTGGTGGTGAGCCGCCTTCTTGAACCGCTGCAGTCCGTGTGGTGAAGGTTCTCCCACAGTGCTGTTAGGAAGGGAGTTCCAGGATTTTGACTCAGCGACGATGAAGGAACGGCGATATATTTCCAAGTCGGGATGGTGTGTGACTTGGAGGGGAACGTGCAGGTGGTGTTGTTCCCATGTGCCTGCTGCTCTTGTCCTTCTAGGTGGTAGAGGTCGTGGGTTTGGGAGGTGCTGTCAAAGAAGCCTTGGCGAGTTGCTGCAGTGCATGCTGTGGATGGTACACACTGCAGCCACTGTGCGCTGGTGGTGAAGGGAGTGAATGTTTAGGGTGGTGGATGGGGTGCCAATCAAGCGGGCTGCTTTGCCCTGGATGGTGTCGAGCTTCTTGAGTGTTGTTGGAGCTGCACTCATCCAGGCAAGTGGAGAGTATTTCATCACACTCCTGACTTGTGCCTTGTAGATGGTGGAAAGGCTTTGGGGAGTCAGGAGGTGAGTCACTCACCGCAGAATACCCAGCCTCTGACCTGCTCTTGTAGCCACAGTATTTATATAGAATCATAGAATCATAGAAGTTTACAACATGGAAACAGGCCCTTCGGCCCAACATGTCCATGTCGCCCAGTTTATACCACTAAGCTAGTCCCAATTGCCTGCAATAGAATCATAGAAGGCTGGTTCAATTAAGTTTCTGGTCAATGGTGACCCCCAGGATGTTGATGGTGGGGGATTCGGCGATGGTAATGCCATTGAATGTCAAGGGGAGGTGGTTAGACTCTCTCTTGTTGGAGATGGTCATATGGTCATTGCCTGGCTGTGCCATTCTCCAGTACTATGATTCTATGATAGGTGGAGCGGAGGAGATGCTTATAGAATCATAGAATCATAGAAGTTTACAACATGGAAACAGGCCCTTCGGCCCAACATGTCCATGTCGCCCAGTTTATACCACTAAGCTAGTCCCAATTGCCTGCACTTGGCCCATATCCCTCTATACCCATCTTACCCATGTAACTGTCCAAATGCTTTTTAAAAGACAAAATTGTACCCGCCTCTACTACTGCCTCTGGCAGCTCGTTCCAGACACTCACCACCCTTTGAGTGAAAAAATTGCCCCTCTGGACCCTTTTGTATCTCTCCCCTCTCACCTTAAATCTATGCCCCCTCGTTATAGACTCCCCTACCTTTGGGAAAAGATTTTGACTATCGACCTTATCTATGCCCCTCATTATTTTATAGACTTCTATAAGATCACCCCTTAACCTCCTACTCTCCAGGGAAAAAAGTCCCAGTCTGTCTAACCTCTCCCTGTAAGTCAAACCATCAAGTCCCGGTAGCATCCTAGTAAATCTTTTCTGCACTCTTTCTAGTTTAATAATATCCTTTCTATAATAGGGTGACCAGAACTGTACACAGTATTCCAAGTGTGGCCTCACCAATGCCCTGTACAACTTCAACAAGACATCCCAACTCCTGCATTCAATGTTCTGACCAATGAAACCAAGCATGCCGAATGCCTTCTTCACCACCCTATCCACCTGTGACTCCACCTTCAAGGAGCTATGAATCTGTACTCCTTGATCTCTTTGTTCTATAACTCTCCCCAACGCCCTACCATTAACGGAGTAGGTCCTGGCCCGATTCGATCTACCAAAATGCATCACCTCACATTTATCTAAATTAAACTCCATCTGCCATTCATCGGCCCACTGGCCCAATTGATCAAGATCCCGTTGCAATCCCAGATAACCTTCTTCACTGTCCACAATGCCACCAATCTTGGTGTCATCTGCAAACTTACTAACCATGACTCCTAAATTCTCATCCAAATCATTAATATAAATAACAAATAACAGCGGACCCAGCACCGATCCCTGAGGCACACCGCTGGACACAGGCATCCAGTTTGAAAAACAACCCTCTACAACCACCCTCTGTCTTCTGTCGTCAAGCCAATTTTGTATCCAATTGGCTACCTCACCTTGGATCCCAAACTTAGGGGCTATCGAGCATTACCAGATAATCGACATTGTGCAGTTGAGTTAAGACAAGGAAATATATCTCTGGCTGCAACGCCCCAGTTTGTGGCCTATATCATGGCAGCCCCTCTGGCCTCACAGACCAACTCAACCTGGGAAATCCCTGAGCCTCTGTGTCGCAGTCAGTGGATGGAAAGCTGAAGAGAGTTGGAAAAAACATGAGCACTTTATTGAGATGCAGAGAGTAGAGCTGTTAATTCAGTACAGCCAGGCCCCGTGCCGTGCGGGAATCAAATTGAACAATACAAGTAATCAGGCCTGTTTCAGCAGGTCCTGTTCTGCATACAGCTGAGCAAGGCAACTTAAAATGAAATAAGTGCTGCAGCTTCAAGTGCGGTAGTATCTTAAGTTACTGACAGTCATGCTACTTTGTGACAGAAGCTAAAGATCACTGGAGCTGCTCCAGAAAGTAGAAGATTTGCTTAATACCTGGTGAAGCTAGAGAGTGTGTAAGGAAAGATAGCGAGTAGGCCGAATCCATTGCCACAGCAATGGGGTCAGAGGGCAAGATGGGGTTCAAGAGTAGCCAACCCCAAACCTGGCAGACATCACAGGGTCACCAACAGTAGGGTTTTGATGACGAATCTCAGCCGAAATCTTTCCCTTTCAGGCACCAACCAGCATTTCCTTCCAATTCCTTCTTTTTCTCCCTGCCTATTTTTGCTCCTCTCCTGGAGGCAGTGACACCTTTCTGGGGTATGTTTCATGGGTGCTGGTCAACCTTCAGTCCCTTACCCAAGTGCCCATTCTGCATGCGCCAGCCTGCACAATAAATGTCAGCAGGCTATTCAACCTTGAAAGGCATCATAACCGATCCTGGTCCCGTCCCCACCTGACGTCCGCAAACCGCTGGGGTGGCTGGAGAGTGATCAGAAGTGAGAACCCTGCCCAATATTCCCCTCCTTAATGCTAATTGCAATGCCTCTACTGCCACTCCATAGTGGGATGTTTCCTGTTGGCAGGGCTCAGCTTTTCACTGCGTCAACCAACTGAACCGTCAGCAGAGCAGCATCTTCCCTTTTTTTTATGATGGAAATTGTTTGGCCTCTTAATCACCATTGTCGACTGCAAACTCTCTTGCCTGTTTGCCCTGCACATTCCCTTATTCCCGTGTCTCAGTGGGTAGCACTGTCGCCTCTGAGTCAGAAGGTTGTGGCTTCAAAGTCCCACTCCAGAGACTTGATCACAAAATCCAGTGCAGTACCGAGGGAGCGCTGCACTGCTGGAGGTGCTGTTGTTCGGATGAGACATTAAACCGAGGCCCCATCTGCCCTCTTGGGTGGACGTAAAAGATCCCATGGCATTATTTTTTTGAAGAAGAGCAGGAGAGTTCTCCCCGGTGTCCTGGCCAATATTTATCCCTCAACGAAAATCATTAATATAGATTATTCGGTCATTATCACATTGCTTTTTTTGGGATCTTGCTGTGCGCAAATTGGCTGTCATGTTTCATACGTTACAACAGTGACTACACTTCGAAAGTACTTTATTGGCTGGGAAGTGCTTTGGAACATCCTGAGGTCGTGAAAGGCACTATATAAATGCAAGCCTTTCATTTTACCTGTTCATAGTAAATGGCCCACTGATTGTTTTTTTCAGAGATTTATTTGAAATACTTTAAGAACAGGCAGTGATGATCAAATTCTTTTCAGGCAGTGGTGATTCTCTGCTGCTGGGATCATGGATGAGTCATCTGTGGAATGTAATCAGTCAGACTCGTGTGAGTTATAGAGTTGAATGATAGCCTGGAGTCTCACTTGATTTTCTTTGGAGAAATTCTGTCGAGCTTTGTCATCTCTGCATGGTTTCATTTCCTCCTTCTGGAGATGAAGTGAGTTTGATGGGGTCCATTGGAACAGGAGGAGGCCATTCAGCCCCTCGAGCCTGTTCTACCATTCAGTTGGATCATGGCTGATCTGTATCTTAACTCCATTTACCCGCCTTGGTTCCGTAACCCTTAATACCCTTGCCTAACAAAAATCTATCAATCTCAGTTTTGAAATTTTCAATTGACTCATAACCTCAACAGCTTTTTAGGGGAGAGAGTTCCAGATTTCCACTCCCCTTTGTGTGAAGAAGTGCTTCCTGACATCACTCCTGAACGGTGATATCAATCCCCGATAGAGTGGATTGCACAAGGTCCCTGGAAGAAATGGGTTTGATGAGATGAATGGCCTTTTCATATTCCATAGTTTCCATACTTCTTACCCTTTTATGCATCATAAGCCATTATAGTCCCATACAGGAAAATTGTTCTTCAAACTATGATCTCACCCAAACCCAGAGGGAAATTTGGGCCTTGAGCACATAATCCACTCTGACACTTCAGTGATGTACTGAGGGAACACTGCATTGTGGGAGGTACCATCTTTCGGAAAAGATGTTAAACCCTGTCTGCTCTCTCGAGTGGACCTAAATGATCCCATGGCACTATATGAAGAAGAGTAGAGGAGTTCTCCTGGTGTCCTGGACAACATTTGTCCCTCAACCAATATCACTAAAACTGATTATTTGGTCATTTATCACACTGCTGCTTGTGGGATCTTGCTGTGCACGTTGCCTGCTGCATTTCCGTATACCACAACAGTGACTAGACTTCAAAAGCGGCGGTGAAGTGCTTTGGGACATCTTGGGTACAGAGGTTCGAGATCAAGCCACTGGGGTCGATAGTGCGATGGGTTGTGCCTTTTTGCAGTGAGGTGAATTTGCCAGTTCCCCATATTATTGCATGGAAGTCTGAGGACTACTCTGTGCCCAGTGCCCTAATGCGGCAGTCTAGCGCAGAACGCACAGGACATCCTGGCACTTGGCAGTCAGGATTGACCCCCTTCTGGCCAGGAGTGGTGTTGTGAGCCAACAATGGATAAAGGGAGAAAACAACAATACAATAGGATACAGCTATAGTTAAAAGGACATCCTTGCCATTAAAAAATAGTCAGACAAACCTCACCTTGCATGTTTGTAAATATATACAGAACTGTTATGGGTAGGGCTGTTTCACCATTTGTCCAGATGTCAACCATGGCTCACTGGGAACACATTCAGAAGGCTCAAGGCCCATAAGACTTGTGCACATAATCTCGATGGACACTCCAGTGCGGTACTGAGGGAGCGCTGCACAGTTGGAGATACCATCTTTCGGATCAGACGTTAAATCAAAGTCTCATCTGCCCTCTCAGGTGGTCGTAAAATATCCCATGGCACTATTCGAAGAAGAGCAGGGGAGATCTTTCATTGTCCTGGACAATACTTACCCCTCAACCAACATCACAAAAACAGATTGGCTGCCACACTTACATTACAAAAGCGACTACTCTTCAAAAGTAATTAATTGGCTGTGAAGCACTTTAGGATGTCCTGAGGTCATGAAAGGCGCTAAAAACATGCAAATTTGTGAGTTGTATACAAAACTACCAAACGACAGCACCTCTGATCATAAGCAGACCCAGTCTACTATGAACTGATACCTGCACCTTTATATATGCCATGTATAAGTTAGTGTGCCCAGGTTTAACAATTAACCCCGAATGTGGTATATTGCTTACTGGATACCATGTGGGACAACCAGGATATTCTCCTATTGCTTCTAAAAAACAGAAGATGCAGTGATGACAGACCAATGTGTACAGGCTAAAACTATTTGGTCAGATTTATTTAACAGGTTAAATAATACATAGAAGTCAAATGATACTGGATCAGCATTATACCTAAAAAAAATTGATTTCAGTCCATAAGATGCTGATTTTATAAAGTGCTTCTTAAAGTCTGCTAAGCAACAGGACTTTTGAATGAAACAGGTTTGTCTTTTAGTAAACCTTCCATATGAAATGTTATACATGGATATGTGACTCACAGCCCATCCACAGAGTTTTGTATTTCCTGCCAGAATTAAACTGAGCAGCCAGGACTGTGATTTATGCCACGGGGTGTTTTTTTCATGTTAGACCTAATTCCTTGATATAAACAAACAGGCTGAGAGTTTGACAGATGTCACACCTTGTGAGGGGAGGTGCGACTGTCAGAATGCTCTCTGCTTCCTTCATACATTTCCTCCAATGTCTCAGCAAGCAGAGACATTTGAAATTCTATTCCTCTGTCATTCTGCGTATGTTAACAATTCAAATAAACTGCTCTAGCCACCAAACAAGTTCTTACCTTAATCATTTTCTATCTCTGTGACCTCCTCCAGCCCTACAGCCCTCCGAGATCTCTGCGCTCCTCCAATTTTGGCTTCTTGCACATCCCTGATTTTAATCGCTCCACCATTGGCAGCCGTGCCTTCAGCAGCCCAGGCCCTGAGCTCTGGAATTTTTGTTTATTTGTTCATGGGACGTGGGCGTCGCTGGCGAGGCCGGCATTTATTGCCCATCCCTAATTGCCCTTGAGAAGGTGGTGGTGAGCCGCCTTCTTGAACCGCTGCAGTCCGTGTGGTGAAGGTTCTCCCACAGTGCTGTTAGGAAGGGAGTTCCAGGATTTTGAACGGCGACGATGAAGGAACGGCGATATATTTCCAAGTCGGGATGGTGTGTGACTTGGAGGGGAACGTGCAGGTGGTGTTGTTCCCATGTACCTGCTGCTCTTGTCCTTCTAGGTTGTAGAGGTCCCTCCCTAAACCTCTCTACCTCTCTCTCCTCCTTTAAGACGGTCCTTAGAACCTACCTCTTTGACCAAACTTTTGGTCACCTGGTCCTAATATCTCCTTATGTGGCTTGGTGTCAAATTTTGGTCGATAACTCTCGTGTGAAGCGCCTTGGGACGTTTTACCACTTTAAAGGTGCTATATAAATGCAAGTTGCTGTTGAACACGACACTGAAACAAACAAAAAAGAAACATTTAACCATTTAGGCCAAACATCTATTAAGGTCCGATTGAGCAGAACTTGAATGTATTTGTCACCATTAGTACAGATTATGGAGTCATCCCAAAGGTTGAAATCAATTTTTAAGTTCTAACTATCTGACATAAAATGAAAATACAGAAATGACTACAATTGTCTTCATGTCACGTGTATTAGAACACAGCCTGTAGCACTCACTGAGAACTGAGAAACGCAATCCACTGCAGGCAAGGTTTTATTTTTTATTTTCTCCCCCTCCCTACTGCCATCTGAAATAACTCAGCACAGATTGAGAATCTAGTCCTATGGCAAGAAAAATGTTCTAACTAAATGCCTCACTTAGTTTCCCGAGGATATGCTGTAACGTACTTGAACATAATTATTGTTCTAAGTGCGTTTATCACTTTATTTTATAGTGCTTGGGTTGTTTTTGTACTTATGAGTGGTTTAGTGGAGTATGGATGATTAAAGAGTGCCTTGTCGCTGTGTTGGCTCTCTTCAAATTGTCGAGAAAGAGACTCCAGGCTGCAAGTTCAGACCGAGAAGACTTTATTTACAACATGGCTGCTCGTCGAGCACTGGGGGTGACTCTCACCTTCGCATGTCTAGGAGGTAATGTAAAAGAGTGGATTGCCGCTTGTTATTGTAATCAATGGGATGACGGTGGGCGAGTTCCCTAACGGGTGGGCTATCCGATCTGCCACGTTATCGCTAAGGCGACAAAGTTGAAAATTATCCGCACTGTTTTCTCAGCTCTCTCATAGTGGCTGGTGCTGTACACGTAGTGACAACACTGTGTCAGCCAATGAATTGGAGGCGGGGCGGGGCTTACAGAGTCTATTTAAACAGAGTCTACGGCAAAGAGAAATCATGTCCGAAACTACAGCAAATATAAGAACATAAGAAATAGCAGCAGGAGTAGGTCACATGTCCCCTCGAGCCTGCTCCGCCATTCAATCAGATCATGGCTGATCTTCGACCTCAACTCCACTTTCCCGCCCGATCCCCATATCCCTTGATTCCCCTAGAGTCCGGAAATCTGTCTATCTCAGCCTTGAATATATTTAACGACTCAGCATCCACAACTCTCTGGGACAGAGAATTCCAAAGATTCACAACCCTCTGGGTGAAGAAATTCCTCCTCATCTCAGTCTTAAATGGCCGACCCCTTATCCTGAGACTATGCCTCCTGGTTCTAGACTCTCCAGCGAGGGGAAACAACCTCTCAGCATCTACCCTGTCAAGCCCCCTCACAATCTTATATGTTTCAATGAGATCACCTCTCATTCTTCTAAACTCCAGACAGTATAGGCCCATTCTACTCAACCTCTCCTCATAGGACAACCCTCTCATCCCAGGAATTAATCTAGTGAACCTTCGCTGCACCGCCTCTAAGGCGAGTATATCCTTCCTTAGATAAGGAGACCAAAACTGTACACAGTACTTCAGGTGAGGTCTCACCAAAGCCGTGTACAATTGTAGTAAGACTTCCTTACTCTTGTACTCCAACCACCTTGCAATAAAGGCCAACATTCCATTTGCCTTCCTAATTGCTTGCTGTACCGGCAAAGTCTCCCGATAAAAGCAGGGATACTTCTCCAGCAAAATGAAGGGAGTAGAGGATAGTTACATAATACAGATTATGTGTGTAAAATTGATCCCGACCGCTTACATTGCGGGCTCCAGGCGTGATTGACAGGGGAATTACCCAATCATCCCCATTCTGGCCGGAACTTGTGGTGTCACTATGTACATACATAGGTACTGGTAATTGCTCATCCGAAACACCAGATGGTTGTTTTATGAGTGTCTGAGCTAACTGTTCGCTGTTTCACCGATAGCAATTCCCCTTTGCTTTAGTGGCTATGGAGATCACCATCATTTGAAACATCCAAAAGGAACCATAAGCTATAAATTGGCCCGTTTTGTAGGTGCGTTGCGGCCTCCTAAGGAACAAAACGGCGTCTGGAATGCGCGCGCATGCTTCTAGCGTAATGAGCGCCGGACACCATCTTGGTAAAGGCGTTTGCGCACGTGCAGATAACAAATGCCGGCAGCGTGTAAAGTAGGGAGAATATGCGTTAGATCAGTGTGCAACGCTGATTTAAAGGGACAGATACGATTTTGGAACTCAACACTCCAGCCAATGCACTGTCGGAACCTCGCACAGGTGAACAGGTCGTAAACAACATGGAGGACCCCCACCAGCGCTATTTAAAGGGATCGTGCAGGAGTTATAGTTTACTTGCTGGATTATTGCTTCTGGCTGCTGATGCATTTGTACCTGTTTTTGGTGGTCTCCTATACTTGAATACTAGGACTAGGGGACATAGCCTAAAAATTAGAGCCAAGACTTGCAGGAGTGAATCAAAAGCAAAATACTGCGGAAGGTGGAAATCTGAAATAAAAACAGAAAATGCTGGAGAAGCTCAGCAAGTGAGGCAGCACCCGTGGAGAAAGAAACAGAGTTAACGTTTCAGGTCGAAGACCTTTCATCAGAACTGGAAGAAGGGTCATCGACCTGAAACATTAACTCTGTTTCTTTCTCCACAGATGCTGCCTGACTTGCTGAGTATTTCCAGCATTTTATGCTTTTATTTGCAGGAGTGAAGTTGGGAAACATTTCTACACACAGAGGGTGGTAGAAGTTTGGAACTCTCTTCTGCAAACAGCAGTTGATGCTAGATCAATTGTTAATTTTAAATCTGCGATTGATAGATTTTTGTTCACCAAAGATATTAAGGGATATGGGGCTAAGGCGGGTATATGGAGTTAGGTCACAGATCAACCATGATCTCATTGAAAGGCGGAACAGGCTCGAGGGACTAAATGGCCTACTCCTGTTCCTATCTTCCTTTGTTCCTGTAATAAAGTTTCAATACTCTGCAGGGTGTGGGCTGGCTAGCTGACAGGCAACAGCAAGGGCACTGGCAGAGTGGCAGGGTTGGGCCAGGAATGCTGTCATCCTGAGAGAGGACAGCAGGTTCATGTTCCATGGAGCCACTGCCACTTGCTGCCTCCTGTTATGCGACACCTTCTCCTGCAAGAAAGCGGGACGTGTGTCGGTGAGTGTCCTACAGGATGTGCCTGTCATGCTGGAATAGCTGCCAGTGTATGTGACCTGTGAGTTGTGGGTGTGCGGCTTGCAACAGTGGTAATGTGTGAGGGTGAGAGGAAGCATCTGATTGGAAGAGTTGAGTACTGACTGAAAGAGTTTGTTGGTATGTGGGTGATGGGGGTGTAGTGTGTGGAGCAGTGGATGCAGTTGGTAGGAGACGCCACTTGACAGTTGACCTCACTCACCTTGGTCACTTGTGTCAAACCATTGAACTTCTTCCTGCACTGCATCCATGTTCGTGGTGCTGTGCTGCTGGCATTGACTTTGTTCCCTACTGCCTCTTGAGCATATATCTGGAGGGCCTCTTGCCCCCACCTGTGGATATAGGATGTCCCTCCTTCTGTCCACCTCTTGCATCAAGGCCTCTAGTGCATCAGCAGAGAACCTTGGTGCATGCTCTCTCTCGCAGGCCTGGTACAAACTCAGGTCGGCAGATTGGTGAGGTCTGGTGTGCAGATTGGAGGATGTGGGATGTAGTAGTGCGCAACCTTTATTGAATTTTTGAGCATAACTCAACAGTTTGTAAACATAGAGACGGGACTTGCATCTGTGTTTTACATGTGCGATGTCTGATCTCCATTCAGACCCGTATCTTATATTTTGCAAATAAGAGGTGCAGGCTGCCTTTAAGTGGTGCAGGCTGCCTTTAAGTGGTATCACCCGCGTGATATCGGCTCGGCGCACCCACCCCCCTTGCAGGTGAGCAGCCACTCAACAGCACAGCTCGGCCTGGCTGCTCGCAGACATCGGGTAAATGACCAGGCAGCACGAATCCCACGCATCTCAACGACCGGGCGCTGGTTAATCGCGCACCGCGACCCCCCGCGCCCGGATTCGGGGGTTACCGAATTTAACCCCCATTGATTTTCCAACCTGCAGAGAATTTTATGAGGGTGAAGATTCAGTCAAGCGCACAAATTTAGGGGCTAGTCTAGGCCAACAGAAACTTTGGGCTGTCACAAACCATTTACTTATTCTGTTTGATACAAAATATATCGAAATAGTGAGTTAAGTGTGTGTATATGTGTATGGGTGATTATTTAAAAATGTGGCTATTACCTTCAAAATGTGGGTGAGTCTGTTAAATCTGTGGGCACTTTTATATATCCCTTTTACTGGTTCATGAAGCCCAAGGTAATTCTAGCAACATCAACATCATTAGCTGTTAAATTTGGACTCTGAAGCAACATTCAGCCTTTGAGGTCCAATTTCAGGAATCTATTATCAGATTGAAGAAGTTCACATAATCAATCTCTGCAGTGAAGCTGGTAACAGAGGTTGGTGCAGTAATGAGGTTCCAGCACTTGGGGCTTTCATTCCTTCAATGCACTATTTTTAGCGCACTGATAAACACGCTCACAAGATCACTAAATAATTAGAATCATAGAATGGCTAAAGCACGAAAGGAGGCCGTTCGGCCCCTTCGAATCCGTAGTTACGTGAGGAAAACCATTCGGCCCATCTTAATTCATCCATCCAGTAACATTCCCTCCCCCCCCATTGCTACAACCGGTTGGTTCTTAAATGATTCCAGGATTTTTGCCCTCGCTGCTCTATCTGGGATCAAATTCCTGTTTGTACTATTTCAATAGTCTCAAACAATTGTGTTAAAATAATACAAACAGTATTCGACTGGAATGCATAAAATTAGATCTAGACCGCTCAGGGGTGATGTCAGGAAGCAATTTTTTATTGTCACTATGGTTTTTCCCCTGATTGTTGCTCGCAGCAGTGTTCTGGAGATTAATTTTTAATTCCTGGAGACTCCAGGGCAATCTGAGGGGGGTTGGCAACCCTACCAAGAAAGGGATCAGGACTGGGGGCCTTCTGGTTATTGCTATTTGGACAGCAGACTGAAGGCCTCGCACCTGGTAGCCTTTACTTTCCTCTGGCACTTTCAGGTGCTTGACGCTGCCAGCGGGTGGCACAAATCCTGATTGAACCCAGAAATCAAGGTGGGTTCCGATCATGTCAGGTGGAGCACACCAAGTATGTTCTGCTCGACGAGCACCAAGGTACAGGGTTTGGGAGGGGGCGAAAATCAGCCACCGCATTTTAGGAAGGAAGTCACGGCCTTGAATAGGGTGCAGAGGAGATTTACTGGAATGGGACCAGGGATGAGGGGTTTCAGTTATGTGGAGAGACTGGAGAAGCTGGGATTGTTCTCCTTAGAGCAGAGAAGGTTAAGGGGAGATTTAATAGAGGTGTTCAAGATTATGAGGGGTTTTGATAGAGCAGATGGGGAGAAATGGTTTCCATGTGGCAGGAGGGTCAGTTTAAAATAATTAAACGGGGGTGGAGGGGGGTTAAGATGAGGAGTTTTTTTTTACAGTCACTTGTTGTGATCTGAAATGCACTGCCTGAAAGGATAGTGGAAACAGATTTAGTAGTAACTTTCAAAAGGGAATTGGATATAAACATAAAAAGGAAAAATGTGCAGGGCTGTGGGGAAAGAGCAGGGAGAGTGGGACTAATTGGATAGTTCTTTCAGAAAACCAGCACTTGCCCGATGGGCCAAAAGGCCTCTTTCTGTGCTGTATGACTCTGATTCTGTGTATCTAGATTTGAACAAAAGCTGTTAGATACATTAAAATATTAAAAAATATGTAAAAGATCACATTTTTGCAGAAGGGAGGTTCTAAAATTCAACTCAGTTCTTATTGTAACATTGAGTATTCAAAATGAACATCTAATTATTCCATATAGGAAGTGGGTGAATTTCAATTACTTACTTTGCCTTGCGAGTTTCCTTTTATTTTGCGTGGCAAATTACATTACTTATCACTCCAATTTTCAATGATTAATACCTTACCATAAAATCCAGACTATAGGTCACACTCACATATATGTTTCTGCCCCATTTTATGTTCTTCATTTTGATTTTAAAACAAAAAAAATATGGTAGTATGTCATTTGATGATGCTTCCCTACAACTACAGAACTCAGAGCTGGGATTTATATCCTTGAACAAAGGTAAGACAAGGTGTTATAAATAGAAAGCTATGTGGTGAAGGATCGACTAGAGCCTGGTCTTTAGTTATTTCGAAGCTTTTATTCAGAGATTTCCCCTTACACACCCTACATAAGCTCTCCTATAAAAAAAATACCAGAGAACTCCCAATTGCTTCCTACCACCCGAATACAATTAACACTCATTGATATAAATCATACAGTTAACACAAGGGAGGCCATTTGGCCCACCTGGCTCGTTCAAGGATGAGGGGCTTCACCAGGGATGAGGGGCTTCAGTTATGTGGAGAGACTGGAGAAGCTGGGATTGTTCTCCTTAGAGCAGAGAAGGTTAAGGAGAGATTTAATAGAGGTGTTCAAAATTATGAGGAGTTTTGATAGAGTAAATAAGGGGAAACTGTTTCCACAGGCAGGAGAGTTGGTAACCAAAGGTCACCAATTTAAAATAAATGGCAAAAGAACCAGGGGGGAAATGAGGAGAATACTTTTTATGCAGCAAGTTGTTATGATCTGGAATGCGCTGCCTGAAAGGGCGGTGGAAGTAGATTCATTAGTAACTTTCAAAAGGGAATTGGATATATAATTGAAAAGGAAAAGTTTGCAGGTCTATGGGGAAAGAGCAGGGGGAGTGGGACTAATTGGATAGTTCTTTCAAAGAGCTGGCACAGGCAAGATGGGCCGAATGGCCTCCTTCTATGCTGTATGATTCTATGATCGTTTCAGCATTCGAATGATGTAGATCCCACCTGAGCAGACCTGATGCTGCTTGCGTTTGTTTGTAAGGATGTGTCACGCAAGAGTGAGTGACATGATTTTATTTTAGTCTGCGTGCTGATCGCTGCCTCTTCTATTAATCAAAAACTGATGTCTATTTAGTAAATGGGAGCCGAGATCTAGCTTTGTCAGACTGGATCACCTGTTGCAATATATATAAGTTGGAGAGGGATTATAAACGAATGTCAGTCAAACTAGAAAAGGAAACCAGGAACATATGATGGCAGTATATATATAGATATATATATATAGATGCCACACAAAAGGGAAGTAGAGAAAGCAAAAACACACTGACATCATGGTGATAGTAACTCTTTAAACTGAAGGAAATCCTCTACAATAATTCAGACATCAGTTGTGCCATTTGTTATTCCTTTAATCCCCCCTCCGTCATGAACTAGCAGATAAACCAAAATACACAACAACTTGCATTTATATAGCGCCTTTAACGTAATAAAACCTCCCAAGGTGCTTCACAGGAGCGCCATCAGACAAAATTTGACACCGAGCCACATTAGGGCAGGTGACTAAAAACTTGGTTGAAGAGGTAGGTTTTAAGGAGTGTCTTAAAGGAGAAGAGAGAGGCAGAGAGATTTAGGGAGGAAATTCCTGAGATTAGGGCCTTGATGGTTGAAGGCACAGTCACCAGTGATGGACTGAAGGACACTGGGGATGCACAATTCTTTGTGTGCAAGGAGTTGCTTCAGATGTGGAGCAGATATTTTGTAAATTGCCCCAGCTGTATAGCTTTTGTACAGTGATTAAGAGTACAACAATATTGCTGTGTAAAAATTATAAATGCAGATAATTGTGGGCCCTTTGTTGATCTAACAAGTTATATTGGAAAATTATTCATAAGAGAACCTTTACAACTTGTCCATACAAAGAAGTGTTAGCCAAAAGGCATTGACTGTTGCTATGGTTACATTTGTGATCATTTTATTTTATCATGGACAGTGCAATCGATGTGAATTTATAATTAGGGTCTGTTGTACATCTATTTACATTTATTATTAGATGATGTGCAAGATTGAAGTAAAATAATTATTACATCATTTAGAAAAAGTGCAGATTTGATTGCATTGGTGGTGCCAAGTTTTTCAAAGCATAAACAAATATTTAGTACATTTTGTCTAAATGACGAGAGACTCAAAAACAAATAGCAATCCCTCTGAAAGTTAAGAGGATGTAAAACATGTCCAAAACCAGGATATAGATAAACATGAAATACTAGTATAAAGAGAAATGATTTAAGTTTGGTCTTTGATTTAGAGTAAGAATCAGAACTGGTTTAGCTTAGAAGACAGTCAAGGAATCTGGTCACCTGAATAGGTGTAAATAATCTCTCAAAAAGCACCATTTGTAACAAAAATGTAGGCATCTATTTTTTGTGAAAATTGTTATTTTTAAAAAGAAAGACGTACATTTTTATAGCGCCTTTCATGATCTCAGGACGTCCCAAATCGTTTTACAGCCGATGAGGTACTTTTGAAGTGCAGTCACTATTATAATGTAGGAAACGCGGCAGCCAATTTGTGCACAGCAAGCTCTCACAGACAGCAATGTGATAATGAGCAGTTAATCTGTTTTTTTAGTGATGGTGGTTGAGGGATAAATATTGGCCAGGACACCGGGAAGAACTCCCCTGCTCTTCTTCGAAAAGTGCCATGGGATCTTTTACGTCCACCTGAGAGGGCCTTGGTTTAACGTCTCATCTGAATGGCGGCACCTCCGACAGAGCAGCACTCCCTCAGTACAGTACTGGAGTGTCATAACAACATAAGAAATAGGAGCAGAAGTAGGCCAGACGGCCCCTCGAGCCTGCGCCGCCATTCAATAAGATCATGGCTGATCTTTGACCTCAACTCCACTTCCCCGCCCTATCCCCATATTCCTTGATTCCCCGAGAGTCCAAAAATCTATCGATCTTTAATATACTCAACAAGTGAGCATCTGCAGTCCTCTGCAGTAGAGAATTACAAAGATTCACAACCCTCTGAGTGAAGAAATTCCTCCTCATCTCAGTCCTAAATATCCGACCCCTTATCCTGAGACTATGTCCCCTAGTTCTAGACTCTCAGAATCTACCCCGACAGCCCCTTTCAATGAAATCACCTCTCATTCTTCTAAACTCCGGAGAGTATAGGCCCACTCTACTCAATCTTTCCTCATGGGGTAACCCTCTCATCCTTTATAAAACACTAGTTAGGTCTGAGTTGGAGTAGTGTGTTCAATTCTGGGCACCACACTCCAGGAAGGATGTCAGTGTAGATTAGGTGCTCAAGTCTCTGGAGTTGGGACTGGAACCCGCACACTTCTGACTCGGAGCCGAGTATGCTACCAGTGAACCATGGCTAAGGGTAGATGGCTTCAGTTGAAGAGCTAGCACCAGTCCAGGCAAGATGGGTCGAATGGCTACCTTCATTGCTGTGATTTCTATGATTTTATGAATGACCTGGCCTGTTGTGTGATCAGAGTCCATGTGGTGATGTAACCATAAGACCATAAGAGATAGGAGCAGCAGTAGGCCATTCGGCCCCTCGAGCCTGCTCCGCCATTCAGTGGGATCACGGCTGATCTGATTTTTACCTCAACTCCACTTTCCCGCCTTTTCCCCATATCCTTTGACTCCCTTGCTGATACCGGCTGAACTCTATTTTAGGATTAAATCGCAAAGTCCAAAATGGTTTAAATTGGGCCTTGATTCTGATGTTTGAACATTTGGAGTTTAGAAGAATGAGAGGAGATCTTATTGAAACATAAGATTCTGAGGGGGCTTGACAGGGTAGATGTTGAGAGGATGTAACCCTCGTGGGGGAATCTAGAACTAGGGGGCGTAGTCCCAGAATAAGGGGTCGCCCATTTAAGACGGAGATGAGGAGAAATTTTTTCTCAGAGGGTTGTGAACCTTTGGAATTCTTTGCCCCAAAGAGTGGTGGAGGCTGAGTCATTGAATAAATTCAAGGCTGAGTTAGACAAATTTTTGATCAGCAAGGGAGTCAAAGGATATGGGGAAAGGGCGGGAAAGTGGAGTTGAGGCCAGAATCAGATCAGCCATGATCTGATTGAATGGCAGAGCAGGCTCGAAGGGCCAAATGGCCTACTCCTGCTCCTATCTCTTATGTTCTTATTTTGAGCCAAGTTGGACCATTTGTATTCAGATTGACCTGCCCTTTTAAATGGCGGTGTGCATGCGTAGAAGGCCAATTTGCCAGTTTGATGTTTGTTGTTCAGTCCCCACTTTATCTTGCGGTTGCGTCCATGCTAGCTGATGGTGGGTCACCAACAGTTGGCTCTAATGTCATTGAGTTTTTGGTCCCAATTTCCTTAATAATCCTAGTGTAGCACTGAAGTGTCAGATTCTGTTGCAGAAACTGGAATTCAATCACGTACTCCCATCAAGGGTGAAAGTCTTTGTGCAGTTGTATTTAATTTAATGCCAGTGGCCCTCTACATCAGCAGTGAGCCCTCCATATTTGTTAACACTGCTCTTGCAGATAAAGACAGGCAGAGAGATTGAGACAGATAAAGATGATTCCACTCAGGATTCATTTAAAGAAAGGTAGCTCAGCCTTGACTCAGTGGGCTAGAAGGTTGTGGGTTCAAGTCCCACTCCAGACACTTGAGCACGTAATCCATGCTGACACTTTGGTGCAGTACTGAGGGGGCACTGCACTGTCGACGATGCCGTCTTTCAAATGAGATGTCAAACTGAGTCCACGTCTGCCTGCTCAAGTGGACGCAAAAGATCCCATGGCAATGAAGAAGAGTAGGGGAGTCCTCCTGGTGTCCTGGAAAACATTTCTCTCTTAGCCATCACAATTAAAACAGATTATTTGGTTGTCTATTTTATTGCTGTTTGTGGGATCTTGCTGTGTGTAAATTGGCTGTGCATCTGCCTACATTACAACAGTGTCTACACTTCAAGAAATACTTAATTGGCTGTGAAGCACTTTGGGATGTCCTGAGGACAGGAAAGGAACTATATAAATGTAACTTCTTTTTGTAAGGTCAGTTGGCATTTATACTGCCCAGTGTAGAACTGAGCCAGCCAGAATAGGATGGGCCTAACCTGGGTTTCCAGGTTTGCCGCTCAGCTGCCCAGTCTCATTCGAAGCAGCAGTAGAGGCCCTGAAATGAGCCTCAGGATTGGCTGTGATGCTTCTCACAGTTAAATAGCCTGCTAATGGTCAATTGAGTGAGGCACTGGACGATAACGATGCAGATGCAACTGTGCAGAGATTAGCATCTGCGGGTGGGGATTGGAGAAACGGGGAAAATTGGAGGGAAAAACAGGGAAAAATATAAACACAGTAAAAGAAACTAAAGCATAGAAAGAGAGAAAGACACATTTGCATTTATACAGCACCTTTCACCACCTCAGGATGTCCCAAACAGCCAACAAAGTAAGTACTTTTGAAGTGTTGTCACTGTTGTAATGTAGGAAACATGGCAGTCAATTTGCGCACAGCAAGATCCCACAAACAGCAATGTGCTAATGACCAGATCATCTGTTTTAGTGACGTTGGTTGCGAGATAAATATTGCCCAGGATACCAGGGATAACTGCCCCGTTCTTCTTCGAAGTAGTGCCGTGGAATCTTTTACGTCCACCCGAGAGGGCAGACGGGGCCTCGGTATAATGTCTCGTCCGAAAGAAGTAGCTGTTTGTGAATATTTAATGTGTTCCGATGACATTGCTTTGTCCATTAGTTCAACTGTCGTGTTAATCTGTTTATTCGAAGAGCAGCTACTGTCTGCTCACCGCTCTGAGATGTTTTATGCAGCACCGCAGTCTTTCAAGAAAAAATGATGCAACGTTCAAGAATGATCAATAATTAATTTTCTTATTGTAGCTGGTGCTTTACGAAGTTTAATAATGCAGTTAGTATTTTACACAGTCAATTCCCGTTCTATGAGCAACAATAAACAGTATTCACTCGTCAGGCGATTCTGCTAATGAAAAGTTATGGATTCTGAATTTGTTTTCTATAAAAATTAATGAAAACAAAAGGGACAGCCATACATTAAAGGACTCATATTTTGAAATATATTTCTGCACAGGAATGGGAATCTGTGAGTTGGTAACTCAGTTCATTACTGATCTAACGTGCTTACCAGGGAGTGTTATGATAAGTGTTGGAACATAAGAAAAGTTGATGAACAAACCATACTAACAGCAGAATGGTATAATAAGAACGTGGCTTGGACAAGAAACAACGCTTACACAGAAGATCTAAGAAAGACGATTGTGATGGTTTGGGCGTATTTCAAGATTGGAAACAGATAGACTACCTTTCATGGCCCTGCATTCAGAAGTACATGGTACAAGAAGCCGAGGAAGACCAAGATAGACAATGCCAAAGGTGACTTGTCACAGAAAGGGATACAGATGACTGAAGCGACCGGGCTAGTTGGGAATCGACGGCAGTGGAGTCAATTTATTTGGCCCCATTGTCACTACTGACAGGAATTTAGTCGTAGTACTAGGTATGATGAGGGATTGCGCTGGCAATCTTCTGCATAATGATCAGACTCCCAATGTATCAGGGAGGATCTTGAGCCACTTGTGTTGGCCGTTAGGATGTTCTGGCCAAAGTGCTCCAGTGTAGGTGGAAGAGCTGCCTGAAACATCAGAGGCCAACGCCGGCATTGGTGATCCATGGTCCTCACTGATGACTTGTGGAGTGTAGAGACCCCAAACAAAGGTGAGGGTTTTCTCCACACAGAACAGCATAGCCCACTCTTGTATAACTCTCAGCAACTGGGTCAAAGAATAAGGAGCAGGTCACCTACCAGTCCTTAAAGATTAGCGGGTGACCTGGAGGAGACTTGAGTGGAGAGGCTTGAAGAACAACGGAAAGTGAATGCCAATATTTGTCAAGATAGATGAATAACTTATGAGAATGAGCCAGCTTGAACGTGCTACAAATAACTAGAGGAGATACGTGCCTTCCAGTTTCTAGAACCGCCGTTACTCTAACCACACAGGTATACAATAACCCAATTCAATTCAGTTAAATGTTTACAATCATCTACCAAGCAAGATAATAGAGACAAAACACTGGGATATTCAGAATGCAATTAGAATGCTGTAATAGCAGAGTTAATGTACTAGAGGGATGAGCTCCAATTAGCCGTTTCTTATCCCTGACTTTTCATATTCTTGTGGGGACCTCACTGAAGTATATTATTAAACAATGTAGTTAAGGTAGACCCAGATCAAAGCAAAAAAATAGGACCAGGGGACACAAAGGAAAATCATGGAAAGTGAATTTGGAATAGATATCAGAAAACCATCTACACTCAAGGAGTGACAATGTTCAATCAGTTCAATTTAGTTCTGGTTATCTGAATCTGCTATTTATGCATCAAAATTCCAGGGTATTGTAGCATAGTGGTTATGTTACTGGACTAGTAATCTAGAGGCCTGGACTAAAATCCAGAATCATGAGTTCAAATCCTGCCACGGCAGCTGGTGAATTTAAATTCAATTAATTAATTAAATTCAATTAATTAAATAAAAATCTGGAATTAAAATACTAGTATCAGTAATGATGGGCGTGAAACTACCAGATTGTCATAAAAACCCATCTGGTTCACTAATGCCCTTTAGGGAAGGAAACCTGCCGTCCTTACCCGGTCTGGCCTATATGTGACTCCAGACCCACAGCAATGTGGTTGATTCTTAATTGCCCTCTGAAATGGCCTAGCAAGCCACTCAGTTGTAAAATCTTGCTGCGAACCTTCACCACACAGACTGCAGTGGTTCAAGAAGGCGGCTCACCACCACCTTCTCGAGGGCAATTAGGGATGGGCAATAAATGCCAGCCTCGCCAGTGACGCCCACATCCCGTGAACGAATAATTAAAAAAAATATACCTGCAAGTCTACTGTTATTCTCTGTAGGCATCCATGCTGCATTCTATGTGAATTCAGCTCAAGAATCCTTCAAGATACTGTGATAGGGAGTTCCTCCAATGCACCCACCCTAAATGTCCTGCAAATTGCATTCTAATAAGAGAACAGGTGGCACCTTAAGCAAAGCCCGAAAGACGATACCTTAAAATATTCTAAGTGATGACAAAGCTCAGTCTTTAATCTGTAGAAGGTGGATTTAATCAGATACTACATTTTAAACATTTACTTCATATTTATCCTCGAGGTTTGGTGTAAAAGTTTTCTTCTTGGTGCTGTCCAATTAAGCTTTTACTGTTGAAAGTGCGGTAGGATTTCCTTCAGAAAGTTGTCACAAACGATAAGTACTGAAGCCCAGAGCCGCATCGAGGAGGGTTAAATTTGGATTATTCTTGCAGCATTGAAATATTCCACAGGCAAAATCAGAGTCTAGCGTCATTTTTTTAAAAGCCCTATTTATAGCAAGACACTGGCCTCGAAATTCTTGGGAGTGGGAGAGGGTGGAAAGCTCCATTTCTGCCCCAGGGGGTGGGTCAGGAATTTGGGGCAGAACCTGGGATTCCACACTGTTGGACTTGCTCTTTAAGCTCCAGTGCGGGAGGTGGTGGGGGGCAGATTTTACACCCACCCCTCCCTTTGTAGGATAACCCTACTTTTCACACTGGAGTCCCAAGTCCCAGATTTAAATCTGCTGTGTTCTAATTTACGGAGGGCCTTGCGCCATGCAAGATGACCTTTCACCTCCGGCTTCCAACCTCTTCCTTTCTGTCACAACCTCTATTGTCTGTATTTCACTGATACTATTCTGAAAGTGCGTGTGCATGTTGGGTGAGGACAGAATCCGGCTAGACTGCCACTTACTGTCTAGCCGCACGTATGAAGAATTGTCACTCGGTTGGATGGCTGGTGCCAGGAATTAGTGACTTCAGAGCGGGGGGGGGGTGGGGGGATAGAAAACGAGAGTTAAGAGTGCCTTTTTGGAAAACTGGAACTATCTGTTTCTGTCGTCATCACAGACAGATGAAAACAAATACAAAAAATAGAGAAACAATGCTAGGCCCAGCTGGAGAGAGATGAAAAAGATACATTTGCAAAAATATACCTCCAAAATATCATTTACATATATGTATATATATATATTGTACTTTGACTCTTTCCCATGAGTTGCATGTGAATTAGATCTATTTTCAGATAAACCCTGCAGCACTGAACATGAAGTTGATGAAATTTACTTTGCTCTGCATCTTGGAGGAATTAATTGCTGTTACACTCCCTCCCACCTGTTTAACTCCAAAATGGTGGAGTGGGCAGAGTTCCATGTTGAACTCTTGTGTTCTTTCATATTTATAGACAGTATCGAGAAAGGCTTGTTCACTTTCTTCCCCAGTGTGATATTTTATATCATTTCATGGAATCATACAGCACAGGAGGCGGCCATTCGTCCCATCGTACCTGTGCCGGCTCTTTGAAAGTGCGATCCAATTGGTTCTACTTCAAAAAGTAGTTCGCTGGATGCGAAACAGTTTGGGATGTCCCGAGAATGTGGAAAAGTGCTACATAAATTCATGTTTGTTTCAATCTTTGCAGTGGTGCAGGTGAAGTGGTGAGATTCCTTAGAAATGCTAGGACAATTGGAGCTTTCAAGACTGAGATAGATAGATTTTTGTTAGGTAAGGGTATCAAGGGATTATGGAGCAAAGGCAGGTAAAAGGAGTTAAGATACCGATCAGCCATGATCTAATTGAATGGCAGAGCATGCTTGAGGGGCTGAATGGCCTAATTGCTGTTTCTAATGTCCCTATGCTCCGAGATACTGCAAGTGATTAATTGCTTTCTCACATGGAGGGAGGGACGAAGAGTCAGAGGCTGTGATCCCAGCGGGCAGTCCTTCTATCTACAGGCGGGGTATAAAGCAACTTTGGCTCTCCCCTTGATGTTCTCCACGGTCATACACCCTACTGGCACCCTCTATTTAGGCCTACACATGAATAATGGCCACTTTGTGTGAGGTACCAGAGGGTGATTGAATTATTTGTGGAACCTTACTCTAGCAAGGGCCCAATCTTCAGGAGGGAAGGCTGGAGAATTGGCAAGAAAAAATACGGGAAAAAAAAACCAGTTTGTTTAATAAGTCATTTATGAATTCAATCTGAAGCAAACTCTGAAATAAACTAGAAATATTGATGGATGAAAATCATTACATGAAAATGAACTCACACATGTTCTGGGCTCTGTTCAGAGTTCGCGAGGGGTTCGAGTGCTTTATTTCCATCTGAACTCTTGGATGGGATTTATTTCTTTGTAATCACTCCTCCCATTCATTATTTTTCATATATATTTATATATATATATATATATACAGCGATTTCATTTCGAACAAAAGGGATTACGTTGGATCTATTCAGTGGAAGGCAGCAGAATAGTTATTGTAGCAGAAAAAGTTGCAGTTCCAGATACTGACTGGCTGCAATGTACTGTTTGCTTGACAAGGGATGATTTTTTTTTTCTGAAAGATTGATTCTCTGTGATATAATCATGGCAAGATTACGAGAACTTACTCCGCAGGGGATTACTAGGACATAACGCTGCTGTAATTTATACAACAACAATGCAGTGTTCTGGGATGATATCTCAGCTTGTCTGACCATAATATATTAAAAGCTTGCATGCAGGGAGCACACCCTGTCCAGATTGGTGCTGAAGTTACTTGTTGGATCTGGCAGACTCCTGCCGCACCTCCGCCAGGAGTTGGACGTCTTTCCCGCACACACGGAATCTCAGCCCCACCGCGAGATGCCCTCGAGGCCGCAGCGAGGACAAGACTGTCGTCCACCTCCTGATGGGCTGCCCCTTCGCGCAGAAGGTGTGGAGAGAGATGCGTTGGTATCTGTCCCGGTTCATTCCCAACACAGGACGCTGTGCTCTACGGGCTGTTCCCCGGGACGCACACCGAGACAGATGTCCACTGCTGCTGGAAGTAATTAACTCGGTGAAGGAGGCCCTTTGGTCGGCCCGAAACCTGCCAGTCTTCCAGCTGAAGAAGCTGTCCACGAACGAGTGTTGCCGACTGGCACACTCCGAGGTCCAGGGGTACGTGCTGCGGGACGCACTGAAGCGAGGTGCGGCCTACGCAAAGGCTCTATGGGGAAAGGCCACCATGTAAGGCCATCCCACCTTGTATTGTACAGCATGTATTGGAAGATATGTACTGTGTTTTGAATTGTAATGATAGGATCGGAGAGTGTACAATCTGTATTATATTTTTTGAATTGTAATTGCGATATTTACATTCAACTGTGTGAAATACAAAGAAAGGAGTTGGACAGAAAAGGACCCAGATAGGCCTTCTGTGAGAGCTTGCTGGGGCTTTGTTTGGGGACAAGCCTCTGTCCCACCACCCACCCAAACTGATGCGGAGGGGGTGGGGACTCCCTACGCTCAGTGTTCCTGCTTCCTTGGACTCTTGGCATAAGTTTGGAGGCAGATATGCCAAGTGACATGAAGCTTCCCAGTCTCCTGAATGGTACACGATGGACTCACTGGGGTGGGGGGGCTGGCCGGTGCAACTATTTAATCTTTATAGCAGCCTCCCAACACAAGCGTCTGTTGAGGCCATGATTGTCCATTATTTGGGAGGTGAGGGTCTCACCACATCCCCCCCACCCCTTCCCAGAATGGAGCTTCTAGTCTACATCTAATGGTCTGGGCATCCGTTGGCCCCATGCAGATTAAATGCCCTCTCCCAGGCCCTGCATACTCCAGCTGGAGAGCACCAGCGGGCACTATCCTGGCATAGAGTGTCAGCCGTGACTCAGTGGGTAGCGCTCTTGCCTCTGGATCGGAAGGTTGTGGGTTCGAATCCCACTCCGGAGACTTGAGCACAAAATCTAAACTGATCCGGTTAGATTTTGGATCTAGTTCGAGTGCTGCACTGTCAGAGGGGCTAACTTTTGGAGGACACGCTAAACTGAGGCCCTGCCTGCCCTCTCAGGTGGATGGAAAAGATCGGCAGGGGAGTTCTCCCCGGTGTCCTGGACAATATTTATCCATCAACCAACATCACTATATAAAAGCAAGTCTTTCTATAACCACCCATGCAAATCCTTAATGCCTTTGTGGAGTGTCACAACTATTTCTCACTCTTCAAGCCGGTTCTTTTCAATCACTTTTACAACCTTTTCAAAACTACTTCTGCTGGTGAACTGAGCCCACTGAAGTGGAAGCCACCCCTATATCTATATAATGGACTGGTCCATCTCCCTTCGTATTGCGCACAGGGAGAGAAGATCCACTGAAGTCTTCAGGTGAAGTGGGATTAGATGACAGGATATAATTTGACCGTGGCATACACGCATAATTCAGTCCCCATTTGTTCTTATTATTAGATCTCTATAATAAATTCCTATATCCGCATTTATAATGGAGATTACCTATGTAAACTGGTCATGCTGTAATTGCACCCTCCCGCCAGTGGTGGCGGTGCTACAGGATTAAGACTGCTCCAAAGCCATTTCACATAGCAGCCTTAAAGTGATCAAAGAGATTGAGAAGAGGCCTTCATCGGATCATAGAGTTGCATAGAAATACATTGAATTTACTCACAGAAACAGGCCATTCGGCCCAACTGGTTTATGCCGGTGTTTATGCTGCACACGAACCTCCTCCCACCTTACTTCATCTCACACTTTCATGCTATCCTTCTATTCCTTTCTCCCTCATGTGCTTATCTAGCTTCCCCTTAAATGCATCTGTGCTATTCACCTCAACTACTCCTTGTGGTAGCAAGTTCCACATTCTAACCATTCTCTGGGTAAAGAGGTTCCTCCTGAATTCCTCACTGGATTTATTAGTGACTATCTTATATTTGTAAACAATTTTACAACACCAAGTTATAGTCCAACGATTTTATTTTTAATCCCACAAGCTTTCGGGGGCTTTCCCCTTCCTCAGGCGGTGTGGAAGGGGAAAGCCCCCGAAGCTTCCAATTGTTAACCCCAGTCCATCACCGGCATCTCCACATCATATCTTATATTTATGACCCCTAGTTTTGGACTCTCCAACAAATGGAAACATCTTTCCCACATCCACCCTATCAAACACCTTCAGAATTTTAAAGACCTCTGTTAGGTCTCCCCTCAGCCTTCTTTTTTCTAGAGAAACGAGCCCCAGCCTGTACAGCCTTTCTGATAGTTACAGCTATCAGACTGTGTCGGATTTGAATCTGGTGGGGGGCTCGGGAGGCTGATAGGTAGCCTCGTGCGCAATTCAGACATGCACGGAAGTTTTATTACAACTTTGTGAATCCCTTTTGCCGAGGCAAAGATACATGGCGGGGGCAAAGGTACACAGCAGGAACAAGGATATACGCAGTCGCTTTCTGCGTTATTTCTTGAATGGATGGTTTGCCCCACAGAGGTTATTAAAAATGAAACAGTGTTATGAAAGAATCAATATTTTATTAATGCATTCTGCGTGTGTGTGACAGCTATTAAGTTAAAAACCCACAATTCTTGTTCTATCCAGTCAATTCCAATTCAGTGAGTATCCCATTTGCCAAGAAATCTTACCCGGGGATAATCACTTAATAGGGATTCATATTGAAATACTGGAAGCCACATTCTGAAGGCCCATCTGGCATCTTGATTTGTGCATATTTTTGTCAGTGAATCATGTAAAAACTTTACTCATATGATGTCCCCTCTGTTTCTTCTGGTGTCTGGAACTGATTATACTTGATATAAAAAAGCTCTCATTGGATCAAATGTGTTAGCTACCCTGGGTCAAAGGGGCAAATCAGAGTACAGTTCAAGACCAAAGTGCACTCTGTATCTAGAATCTAACAGCACAAATAGTTTCTCTACACTGAACCATATCTCATTGAAACATATCAGATTCTGAGGGGGCCTGGCAGGGTAAATGCTGAGAGGGTGTTTCCCCTGGCTGGAGAGTCTAGAACTAGAGGGCAGAGTCTCAGGATAGGGGGTCGGCCATTTAAGACTGAGATGAGGAGGAATTTCTTCACTCAGAGGGTTGTGAATCTTTTTTTTTATTCATTCATGGGATGTGGGCGTCGCTAATCCCTAATTGCCCTTGAGAAGGTGGTGGTGAGCCGCCTTCTTGAACCGCTGCAGTCCATGTGGTGAAGGTTCTCCCACAGTGCTGTTAGGAAGGGAGTTCCAGGATTTTGACCCAGCGACGATGAAGGAACGGCGATATATTTCCAAGTCGGGATTGTGTGTGACTTGGAGGGGAACGTGCAGGTGGTGTTGTTACCATGCGCCTGCTGCTCTTGTCCTTCTAGGTGGTAGAGGTCGCGGGTTTGGGAGGTGCTGTCGAAGAAGCCTTGGCGAGTTGCTGCAGTGCATCCTGTGGATGGTGCACACTGCAGCCAAAGTGCACCGGTGGTGAAGGGAGTGAATGTTTAGGGTGTGGATGGGGTGCCAATCAAGCGGGCTGCTTTATCTTGGATGGTGTCGAGCTTCTTGAGTGTTGTTGGAGCTGCACTCATCCAGGCAAGTGGAGAGTATTCCATCACACTCCTGACTTGTGCCTTGTAGATGGTAGAAAGGCTTTGGGGAGTCAGGAGGTGAGTCACTAGCCGCAGAATACCCAGCCTCTGACCTGCTCTCGTAGCCACAGTATTTATATGGCTGGTCCAGTTAAGTTTCTGGTCAATGGTGACCCCCCAGGATGTTGATGGTGGGGGATTCGGCGATGGTAATGCCATTGAATGTCAAGAGGTGGTAGACTCTCTCTTGTTGGAGATGGTCATTGCCTGGCACTTGTCTGGCGCGAATGTTACTTGCCACTTATGAGCCCAAGCCTGGATGTTGTCCAGTTCTTCTTGCATGCGGGCACGGACTGCTTCATTATTTGAGGGATTGCGAATGAAATTGAACACTGTGCAATCATCAGCGAACATCCCCATTTCTGACCTTATGATGGAGGGAAGGTCATTGATGAAGCAGCTGAAGATGGTTGGGCCTCGGACACTGCCCTGAGGAACACCTGCAGCAATGTCCTGGGGCTGAGATGATTGGCCTCCAACAACCACTACCATCTAGGTATGACTCCAGCCACTGGAGAGTTTTCCCCTGATTCCCATTGACTTCAATTTTACTAGGGCTCCTTGGTGCCACACTCGGTCAAATGCTGCCTTGATGTCAAGGGCAGTCACTCTCACCTCACCTCTGGAATTCAGCTCTTTTGTCCATGTTTGGACCAAGGCTGTAATGAGGTCTGGAGCCGAGTGGTCCTGGCGGAACCCAAACTGAGCATCGGTGAGCAGGTTATTGGTGAGTAAGTGCCGCTTGATAGCACTGTCGACGACACCTTCCATCACTTTGCTGATGATTGAGAGTAGACTGATGGGGCGGTAATTGGCTGGATTGGACTTGTCCTGCTTTTTGTGGACAGGACATACCTGGGCAATTTTCCACATTGTCGGGTAGATGCCAGTGTTGTAGTTGTACTGGAACAGCTTGGCTAGAGGCGCAGCTAGTTCTGGAGCACAAGTCTTCAGCACTACAGCTGGGATGTTGTCGGGGCCCATAGCCTTTGCTGTATCCAATGCAGTCAGCCGTTTCTTGATATCACGTGGAGTGAATCGAATTGACTGAAGACTGGCTTCTGTGATGGTGGAGATATCGGGAGGAGGCTAAGATGGATCATCCACTTGGCACTTCTGGCTGAAGACGGTTGCAAACGCTTCAGCCTTGTCTTTTGCGCTCACGTGCTGGACTCCGCCATCATTGAGGATGGGGATGTTTGCAGAGCCTCCTCCTCCCGTTAGTTGTTTAATTGTCCACCACCATTCACGACTGGATGTGGCAGGACTGCAGAGCTTTGATCTGATCCGTTGGTTGTGGAATCGCTTAGCTCTGTCTGTAGCATGTTGCTTCCGCTGTTTAGCATGCATGTAGTCCTGAGTTGTAGCTTCACCAGGTTGGCACCTCATTTTTAGGTATGCCTGGTGCTGCTTCTGGCATGCTCTTCTACACTCCTCATTGAACCAGGGTTGATCCCCTGGCTTGTTGGTAATGGTAGAGTGAGGAATATGCCAGGCCATGAGGTTACAGATTGTGCTGGAATACAATTCTGCTGCTGATGGCCTACAGCGCCGCATGGATGCCCAATTTTGAGCTGCTAGATCTGTTCTGAATCTATCCCATTTAGCACGGTGGTAGCACACAACATGTTGGATGGTATCCTCTATGCGAAGATGGGACTTCATCTCCAAGAGGACTGTGCGGTGGTCACTCCTACCAATACTGTCATGGACAGATGCATTTGCGACAGGTAGATTGGTGAGGACGAGGTCAAGTAAGTTTTTCCCTCGTGTTGGTTCGCTCTTTGGAATTCTTTATCCCAGAGGGCTGTGGATGCTGAGTCGTTGAATATGTTCAAGGCTGAGATAGATAGATTTTTGGACTCTAGGGGAATCAAGGGATATGGTGATCGGGCAGGAAAGTGGAGTTGAGTTTGAAGATCAGCCATGATCTTATTGAATGGCCTCCTGCTCCTATTTCTTATGTTCATACGGTTAAGTATATATTTAGATGGTCAAATTCTCTATAGAAAACGACAGGCCCTATTTTAACCCTGGCCTTTCCCCATTCCATACCTTATTTTTTTAAACATTTATTCTAGAATTAAATACTATCATGGCCACCTGTGTGCAGAATCACGTGGATGAATCCTTATCTTGATACATTAAGCCCAGTACATCAGCACTAAAGCTCCACCAATGCCTCACTGAGGCACAATATATTAAAAGTTACGTGTATAGCGTGCATTTTCTGTGACTGTCACATTTCCTCTCACGCATTGAAGTATCCTTTGACTTAGCACGAACAATGCCATGGGAGAACTGCTAGTAAAAGTTTAATTATCTACAACTTTGAAATGAATTTTAGATTAATGATTTTAGAAGATACAAAGGGACTTTTGACAGGCAAAGTAGGAAAAAAAAATCTTATCCAATCCTAACTGGACTTCAGTATTTTCTAGTGTATTCCTTTGTATCTCGTCCAGTGCTAATCCTCCTGGGGGGGCATTAAAGAGTCCTTTTCCAATAGCACCATTAAAGAAAGACTTGCATTTATATCGTATCTTTCACGACCTCAGGATGTCCCAAAGCGCTTTACAGCCAATTAAGTACTTTTGAAGCGTAATCACTGTTGTAATGTAGGAAATGCAGCAGCAATTTGCACACAGCAAGGTCCCACAAACAGCAATGTGATAATGACCAGATCATCTAACTTTAAGTGTTTTTGGTTGAGGAATAAATATTGGCCAGGACCCTGGGGAGAACTCCTCAGCTACTTCTAATTGAAATACTGCCATGGGATCGTTTATGTCCACCTGAAAGGGCAGATAGGGGCCTTGGTTTCACATCTCATCTGAAAGACAGAACCTCCAACAGTGCAGCACTCCCTCAGTACTGCACTGAACTATCAGCCTCGATTTTGTGCTCAAGTCTCTCGAGTGGGACTTGAACCCACAACCTTCTGACTCAGGGGCGAGAGCATTACCAGTGAGCCACAGCAGCCTACCTACTGGTGCTGCAACTAGCAATGTACCCAATTGAACAAAACTGTTGATTCGCACCCCCCCTGCCCCAGGGTCCACCAGTGTTTCCCATTCCAATACTGCTGGAACCTACTGAAATGCCTCTTCTGCCCAACACCATATGTAGAGCTTTAAACAACCATCTGTTCTCCACGCTGTGCTGCCACAGCCACTGAGGTATGTTGGCTTAATCAACATTACCATGGAACCTCTTGGGCAGGACCAACACTACCCTTCTCGATGCCATTGTATCTCCTGGATATGCTGTCTTATCGAATGCCACATTATCCGTGCTAGAGACTGCCAGTGTTATTCTTCCAAATACTATGGTGTCTCCTGGACACCACTAATCCTTCCCACCCCGACACTTCCTATCTCTGCCACTGCTAACATCTGCTAACCCCCTGGACAAATACAATCATTGTTATCACAAATTAATAACTCATGTGACATCTGGGTACCCAGAAAACTATGATACATGGCATCCTACACATTCTACCCTCTAATCTAGTCAGCCCTGCTTACGCATGCAACAGATGGCATGGTGCTGTGAATTGGTAGGTAATGATCATTAAGGGTATTTTTGAAAACTTTCTTGCTATTTATTATTAATGAATACTCAGCTACGCAAGGAAGATTGCCATACTGGATACAAAAAAAAACGTTATTTTTTAATTCACATTACAGCCCCGATTTTAACTTAAGTCTCCCGATGAGAGCGTCAATGGGAGCGTAAAATCAGACGGGGTGTAAATCGGGTGTCTCACCCGAACCCGTCCTGCTCTTGTTGGGTGGGTTAGGTTAAAATTGGAGCTTAAGTTTTCGTCCCGAGTGTTTCTTGCTGACAACTGGAATGAATTCTGTAATTGCAATGAGAAAGGCCATCAGCCTGTTTCAGAATCTACTCCCTGGTGTTTATTTGTTCAGTGGAGCAGGTCCAAACAGTTACAGGACTGTTACCTGGAGGTGTCCTAAAACCTGGCATGTGACTATTACCCTTTTTTCTTGAGCTGAGTGCATTGAAGCGAAACTATAAAGAACTTTGTGGCAAGTACCTCAGCATCGTCTCACCTAAAGAAGAAAGAATTCCATTTATATTGCACCTTTCACGACCTCAGGACGTCCCAAAGTGATTTACAGCCAATCAAGTATCTTTGAAGTGTAGTCACTGTTGTAATGTAGGAAACGTGGCAGCCATTTAGGTCCCACAAACAGCAGTAAGATAAATAACCAGATAATCTATTTTAGTGAGGCTGGTTGAGGAATAAATATTGGCCAGGGCACTGAAAGAACTCCCCTGCTCTTCTTTGAAATAGTGCCATGGGATCTTTTACATTAGTCTGAGAAAGCAGATGGGGCTTTAGTTTAACATCTCGTCTGAAAGACAGCACCTCCCAACAGCGCAGCACTCCCTCAGTGAGACGTCAGCCAAGATTTTGTGCTCGAGGCTCTGGCATGAAGCTTGAACCCACAACCATCTGACTCAGAGGGTGAAAGTGCTACCATTAACCCAAAGCTGATCCTCCTAAATTTCCTCGGACTTTCTGCTGCCGTGCCACTTTAATTTTGTGCCTGTTAATAGGGTTTCCACTGCACTTCTGGTGAAGTTACGGAAGAGGAACAGAGCAGCTCCAAGGAAATTCCCAACTTTTACACCACTGCACATGCAAGAGTTAAGTAGAGGCCTTAACCTGTGTTCAGCTGATGTGAGCTACAAGCTCACTCATTGAGTTTCCGTTTGTGAAAGTCCGTGTTTTTTTTTTAACAGCATGCATTGCTGACTGTTGACTGGGAGCTGACATTCATTCCCTAACCCAGTACTTGTTAGGGCACTTAATGCAATGTGAGTTACACTTCAGGTAACTGTTTTTGTTCCTCAAAATCCTGGGGCAGGTTATGTCAGATGTCAGCAGGCAGAACTGAAGCGTTGATCTTTGCAGATGAAATGAGTTGTTCTGAAAAAGGATTGTGGGCTGAAGTTATGGAAGAAGCCCATGAATAAGAGTCCGTAGCTCATACATGTTCACCAAAAGATATAGCTGAATACCCATGTAGGCTGTAGATAGCAAAATAGAGCTTTGTACAACAAACTCTGTGAGTCTTCTTGCCGCATCCAGCATAAGGTGGGATTGGTATGTACAATGATGATTTTTATTCTAATTCCCCGATAGCCTAATGAACGTCACCACCTCATGTTCACTAGGTTTTAGGGACTAAAAGGTCCCAGGTTCAGTGCGTGGGTTTCTGCTGATTTTAACTAACGTTACTTTGCCTTTAGCTCCTCTGGGCAAAGGAGGGAAAAGACCACCTGAGGTTTCTGCTTGCTATCCACTGAGTCCTACTAGAAAGTGCAGTTATTGAATGAGGAGAGGATCAGATTTGGCTGTTGAATAGCCTACTGATAGTGAAGAATAACATCTAGTAAGTGTAGCATGCTTGGGAGGAACAGATGATTTTGGACCTTTGGTTCCCAAAGCTCTCCATCACTGAGGTTTTCCTCCTGACAATTCTAGGTCTGTTGTAGACTAATTGATAGAGATTGATTGCCATGATTATACAACAACTCCATTGTTGGTGTATCAAGCGACTACCAGGATGGTAGCAGGCAAACTAGATGCACCTTGGTCTTTTATCGTCTAGCAATTCCTATGTTCCTAATGGTTATAGGGGCAAAAGGGGAACTGTTCCCCGAAAAGAGGAAATTGGGGGAAAAAGCCTGTTTTCTGCAACTCAGTGTCTCCTATAAGTGATAAGCATCTCATATAAGTGATTGTCATAATCCGTGCTGTAACACTTATAAAAGACTGAAGACAGTTTAGCTTAACTGAGGACACCTTAATCATATTTTAAGGTAATTGGCAAACGAACCAGAGGCGACCTGAGGAGAATGTTTTTAACGCAGCGAGTTGTTATGATCTGGAATGCGCTGCCTGAAACGGTGGTGGAAGCAGTTTCAATAGTAACTTTCAAAAGGGAATTGGGTAAATATTTAAAGGGAAAACATTTGCAAGGCTATAGGGAAAGGGCAGGGGAAATTGGAATAGCTCTTTCAAAGAGCCAGCACAGGCATGATGGACCGAATGGCCTCCTTCTGTTATGTTTCATTCTATGATTCTAGGATATTGAATTGAGCCACAAGTGTAAAAACAGCGCAGTGATTGGCTTAAAAACAACAGCAACGTACAAATATTAAGAGTCATGGAACTGAAATCCAAACATTTGTTGAAGGGTGATTAATGGACTATATCTGGAGAGCTTTGCTAAACTCAGAATCGATTGGAAGACCAATGAAATTGACCTTCAACCTCACCCTTCAATCATCCAGATTATTGTTAAACTGGCAAGAGACAACACTCATGACTTTTGTCTATTGCCGCTCAATTCAACAAGGCTCATTCATATTTCTGGTTACAGGGACTACGATTAATATTAACCTCTGCTGGTGGAGGGCTGTGACATTAAGCATACATGGCTTAATGAGTTGGAGAGGGTACATTGCGTAGAATTCCTGCTAGATCACTGTCAGCCATTTTCTTTTTAACTGTGCGCTTTCTCCTGAAAGCCCGTGTTTTTTTAACGGTGTGCTTTCCTGTGCCTGCTCACACACGAAAACATACCAAGACAAGTGGGAAAACAGTGCAAGTGCTCAGAAGGCATTTTATCAAATTAAACAGATTTAAAAGGGCCTTGACAGTGTGGCACTCCTTACCTCTCTCAATCTTCCCTTCCTCCCACACACTGAGAAAGGCTGTTGGCTGAGGTTAGGGAAGAAATCTATGAGTAAAGAAAGAAAGACTTGCATTTATACAATGCCTTTCACGACCTCAGGACGTCCCAAAGCTCATGACTACCAATGAAGTACTTTTGAAGTGTAGTCAATGTTGTAATTTGGGAAACGCAGCAGCTAATTTGCGCACAGCAACGTCCCACAAACAGCAATGTGATAAATGACCAGTTTTAGTGATGCTCTTGAGGGATAAATGTTGGCCAGGACACAGGGGAGAACTCCCATGCTCTTCTTTGGAATAGTGCCATTTACGTCCACCTGAGAGGGCAGATGGGGCCTCGGTTTAACCTTGCATCCGAAGAGCAGTGAAAGTTGCTAGATGTACCTCTCCAGACATGGGACAAGGAGCTGTTGCTTTCTCAATGCAATTCTCTGCCAAATAATCATAATTGGATTATCAATAGTTCTCCCACGTGGTTATCAGAGTCGGGAATTTCCTCGGAGCTGATCACGCTCTGCTGCCCTGACATGGAATTTACAGCTTAGAAACAGGCCATTCAGCCCAACAGGTCTATGCTGGTGTTTATGCTCCACACGAGCCTCCTCCCACCCTACTTCATCTAACCCTATCAGCATAACCTTCTATTCCTTTCTCCCTCATGTATTTATCGAGCTTCCCCTTAAATGCATCTGTTATTCACTTCAACTACTCCATGTGGTAGCAAGTTCCACATTCTAACCACTCTCTGGGTAAAGAAGTTTCTCCTGAATTGCTTATTGGATTGATTGGTGACTATCTCATATTTATGACCCTAAGTCTCGGACTCTCCGACATGTGGAAACATCTTCACAACGTCTACCCTATCGAACCCCTTCATAGTTTTAAAGACCTCTTTCAGGTCACCCCTCAGCCTTCAGTTTTCTAGAGAAAAGAGCCCCAGCCTTTGGAACTGGCCTGGATTTTAACCTGGAGCCGGGAAGTGGGTGTGAGTGGAAGTTAATCGGACGCGAATCCCGGAAATGGGCACATTGGAGCCGGGTTGGGGTCGCACTCCAAAAAATGATTATTGTGACTACCCACCCGTCCCCAACCCACTGGTTCTCGGAGGTTAAAATTCCACCCCCCCCTCCCCATTTCCGCCACACTTTTGGGCAAGTTATGATGCCAGAGGAAAATTCCTGGCCCAGGTTTTTCCTGTGCACTGTTGTCATTTTCCTGTATTTTTCCTCGACATTTTTAGCTCTTTTCCCTGTTCACCCTCCGGAGAGAAGGTACACCAAGTATAAAAATGTCGGGAAAATGAAATTGCTGGCTTGATATTTTACCACACGGTAATGAAACACACAGAACTGTCAACTTCAGGGAAACATTAGGACTGACAATTAAAATCAACAGTGACACAGGTTCCATACTCATTTAAAGGTAGAGAGTTGTATTTGTTTTTACAAAGTGACAGTGTATCAAAATAGACTACATTTTCAATCAAAACAAGTGACTGTCACTCTTAGTGGAAAAGAGGAGACTTTGAGGTGACCTAATTGAAATTTTCAAGACTACGAAAGGGGTTGACAAAGCTGAATCCAGGCAAATTATTCACTGTGGCGAATGGCCCCCTCCCATAGCAAGAGACCCCAGTTAAAATGTAGGAAGGTAGGAGCGAGGTATACTCAGGATTGTATACTCAGGAGGTATACTCAGGAGGTATACTGAGGCCTTATCACCCAAGGAGTAACAGATTTTAATGGGTGGAAGATGACATTGGCTGTGATTTGGATGTGCTTGAATTCTGATATGGGTTCTTTTTGCAAAAAGCTTTGCACTGGGTGTAATTAGATACATTTCGGAACAGCAAGGGGATTAAAGAATTCATCGAACAGGTGGGTGAATTGGTCAAAAAGGGCCACGCTTGTTAACACTATTGCCTTTTTCTGTCCCTGAAATTCTTCTGTTCCTATGTTTCAGTTGGATCTAAATACAACCTGCTTGAAGTTATGTTAAACTTGTATAGAACCTTGGTTAGACCACACTTGGAGTACAGTGAACAGTTCTGGTCTCCATATTAAAAAAAGGATATAGAGGCACTGGAGACGGTGCAAAAAAGATTTACCAGGATGATACCAGGACTGAGAGGTTATACCTATCAGGAAAGACTGAACAGGCTAGGGCTCTTTTCTCTAGAAAAGAGAAGACTGAGGGGTGACCTGATAGAGGTCTTTAAGATTATAAAAAAGTTTGATGGGGTAGAGAAGAAGTTTCCACTTGCGGGGGAGAGCAGAACTAGGGGCCATAAATATAAGATAGTCACTAATAAATCCAAGAGGGAATTCAGGAGAAACTTCTTTACCCAGAGAGTGGTTAGAATGTGGGACTTGCTACCACGTGGAATAGTTGAGGTGAATACCATAGATGCATTCAAGGGGAAGCTAGATAAACACATGAGGGAGAAAGGAATAGAAAGATATGCTGATCGGGTTAGATGAAGAGGGTGGGAGGAGGCTCATGAGAAGCATAAACACCGGCATAGACCTGCTCGGCCAAATGGCCTGTTTCCGTGCTGTACGTTCTATGTAATTCTATGAAGGTGCTCCAAATGTGAAATCATCCCCCATCACATCATTTGAGGAACACAACAACAATAATTTGCATTTATATAGCGCCTTTTAACACAGTAAAACATCCCAAGGCACATCACAGGAGCGATTTCAAACAAAATTTGACTCCAAGCGCCATAAGGAGATATTAGGACAGGTGACCAAAAGCTTGGTCAAAGAGGTAGGTTTTAAGGAGCGTCTTAAAGGAGGAGAGAGAGGTAGAGAGGTGGAGAGGTTTAGGGAAGGAAATTCCAGAGCTTAGGGCCTAGGCAGTTGAAGGCACCGCCGCCAATGGTGGAGCGATTAAAATCGGGGATGCACAAGAAGCAAGAATTGACAAATACAGACAAATAATGGCACCATTTTAGATTATGGAAACAAGAGGCAGCCATTTTGAAATCAGGCAGAAAACGAGATGAGTCTAAAATGACTGATTGTGTTGTTCCCTTCTTGTATTCAGCTCGAGCGCGTATCCCAATTAAATAAATACTTTACCGCCACTAAGTGCTTCAAAGAGGGAATCTTGTCATCACTTTCTATTTAAAAAATTCAAATTTGCAGTATTTGTAGTCAAATCGTAAATATTGTCATAAGGTACATACTTAAAGGGCGAACTCACCCGTAAACTTTTGCAAAGAATTTAATCTTTTTGTCCTACTCCATTTCTCTTTTTTTTTAAAATATATTTTCGTACGAACTCTAGTGTTGCTGATATCTTCAGAACTGCCTGAAGGAGTTACCAAACTCGACAGTGCGAGGGAGTCGAATTAGCTGCACCAGAGTAGGCACAGTCATTAACCCTGGTTGCTACGCAAATTGTGTCATTTCAACTGTGTGCACTGATTCAGTTCCCTCACGCTCAGTAGCTCCTTCAAGCTGGTTCCACCAACGCGGTTGTCAGTACACAGGGTTAAAACAACTTTTTACAAGAAAAATCTGCGGAGGCAGACGGAACAAAACATAAAGCACGTCAAATCGAAATCAAAATTGTTTGCGACTGGTTCTAACTGGGGTAGCGATGGTGAAATTCCCTTTTAAAAACAACAGCAACAGTCAAGAGTTTAATTTTCACGTCACTTATAAATAATTTTCCATCCATTTGTGATAAGCATCATTGACACTTTCTAGATGAATGACAACCAGGATGATTCTGTAAGTATATTTTACAGAACTCTTTGTCACTGCTGTCCTATATCATAATGGGTTGGTTTGACACCCTGATTTTATTTATGTGAGCTGCTATATTATGTAAAGGATGAGTATTTTTTTTACATCAGTACTCTGCTGAATAACAGTCTTGTTATTTGCTGCGATGTTGGTCCTTTGATCAAACACTGAAGGATGTTATACCTTGATGCACACCATTCCTCGCCAGTGATTCCCAAAGCAAACCACCAACCGATAAAAGGCCCCAGGAATCTTAGAATCATACAACGTGGAAGGAGGCCATTTGGCCCATTGGCCACTCTCTGCAAGAGCTGTTACTAGTCCCACGCCCCTACTCTTTCTCCACAGCACTGCAAATTTTTCCTTTTTAAGTATTTATTCAATTCCCTTTTGAAAGTTACTATTGAATCTGCTTCCACCGCCCTTTCAGGGAGCGCATTCCAGATCAGAACAACTCGCTGCGTAAAAAAACATTCTCCTCACTTCACCCCTGGCTTTTTTGCCAATTATCTTAAATCTGTGTCCTCTGGTTACCGACCCTCTTCCACTGGAAACAGTTTCTACTTACTTAACTTATCAAAAGCCCTCATAATTTTAAACACCCTTATTAAACCTCCCCTTAACTTTCTTTGCCCGAAGGAAAACCATCCCAGCTTCTCCAGACTCTCCACGTAACTGAAGTCCCGCATCCCTGGTACCATTTTGGTAAATCTCCTCTGCATCCTTTCTAAGGCCTTGACATCCTTCCTAAAGTGCGGTGCCCAGAATTGGTCACAATACTCCAGCTGAGGCCTAACCAGTGATTTATAAAAGTTTAGCATCACTTCCTTGCTTTTGTACTCTATGCCTCTATTTATAAAGCCAAGGATCCCGTGTGCTATTTTAACAGCCTTCTCAACTTGTCCTGCCACCTTCAAAGATTTGTGTACGTACACCTCAGGTCTCTCTGTTCCTGCACCCCTTTTAAAATTGTACCATTTCTTTTATATTGCCTCTCCTCATTCTTCCTACCAATATGCATCACCTCATACTTACGAAGGCTCTGAGCAGAGAACAGGTATTTCCTACTGGAAAGGTGGGAAAATTGGAAGGATGGTAACATTCCCAGGAGCTTGTCTTCTCAGCAGAGGAAGGTGCAGGAAGACTTCTGAAGGGGAAAGAGAAAGAGTGAAAATAAACAAAAACCTTGCTTTTCTTTTTGTGTTTCCACCCTCTAGACTCTCCTTCATAACATCGCAGTCCTGCACCTCAAAGGATCAGGACCAATATCCAACCCATAAAACGTGAGTACAAGTCACACACTCTAGATTTCATCTTGGATCCATATGAGACAAACCGAAGGAATTCAGGAGAAACTTCTTTACTCGGAGAATGGTTAGAATGTGGAACCTGCTACCACATGGAGTGGTTGAGGCGAAAAGCATAGATGCATTTAAGGGGAAGCTAGATAAACGCATGAGGGAGAAAGGGATAGAAGGATATGTAATTCTACGTAAGGAGGATTAAGAAGCACCTGATGCTGTAATTGGGTGTTTGGTAATGTTGAAGGATGCAATCAAATAGGTTAGATTCATAGAAAAATAGAGACGTTACAGCATGGAAGGAGGCCAATCAGCCCATCGAGTCTATGCTAGAGCAATCCAGCTGGTCCCACTCCCCCGCCCTATCCCCGTTGCCCTGCAAATTTTTTCCTTTCAAGTGCTTATCCAGTTCCCTTTTGAAGGCCATGATTGAATCTGCCTCCACCACCCCCTCGGGCAGTGCATTCCAGATCCTAACCACTCGCTGTGTAAAAAAGTTTTTCCTCATGTCACCTTTGGTTCTTTTGCCAATCACCTTAAATCTACGTCCTCTGGTTCTTGACCCTTCCGCCAATGGGAACAGTTTCTCTCTATCTACTCTGTCTACACCCTTCATGATTTTGAATATCTCTATCAAATCTCCTCGCAACCTTCCCTGTTCCAAGGAGAACAACCCCAGCTTCTCCAGTCTATCCACGTAACGGAAGTGCCTCATCCCTGGAATCATTCTAGTAAATCTCTTCTGCACCCTCTCGAAGGCCTCAGAACTGGACACATTACACCAGTTGTGGCCGAACCAGTGTTTTATAAAGGTTCATCATGACTTCCTTGCTTTTGTACTCTATGCCTCTGTTTATAAAGCCTAGGATCCCGCATGCTTTTTTAACCGCGGTTAAAGGTTAAAGGTTAAAGGTTAAAGGTGACTTCTTCCATATGTTGAGTTCCTGACCTCAGATGTGCAGGAAAATGCTAAGCAGAGGTCAGGTATGTACCCATTGGGTGGGACAATTGCTGAGGGAGTCACATCCAGAGCCAATCTTGTGCCCGTTTTGGTGGTTTGAGATAGTACAGGGCCGAGAGGAACCAAGGCTGAGGGTGGGACAGACATTTTAAAAAGCGAAAGATTATGATTCATGACGTAACGGAAAAAAAAAATTATCCATAAGTGAAATTAAGCAATTATAGGGCTAGAGTCGGTTCTAATCAAAGATTGACAACTTGCAGCTCCAACAACACTCAGGAAGCTCGACACCATCCAGGACAAAGCAGCCCGCTTGATTGGCACCCCATCCACCGCCCTAAACATTCACTCCCTTCACCACCGGCGCACTTTGGCTGCAGTGTGTACCATCCACAGGATGCACTGCAGCAACTCGCCAAGGCTTCTTCGACAGCACCTCCCAAACCCGCGACCTCTACCACCTAGAAGGACAAGGGCAGCAGGCACATGGGAACAACACCACCTGCACGTTCCCCTCCAAGTCACACACCATCCCGACTTGGAAATATATCGCCGTTCCTTCATCGTCGCTGGGTCAAAATCCTGGAACTCCCTTCCGAACAGCACTGTGGGAGAACCTTCACCACACGGACTGCAGCGGTTCAAGAAGGCTGCTCACCACCACCTTCTCAAGGGCAATTAGGGATGGGCAATAAATGCCGGCCTCGCCAGCAACACCCACATCCCATGAACGAATAAAAAAAAAACTTGACTGGAATCTTCCCATTCAAAATTTTAACTTACCGTGTGTTTGTCATTACAATTCAATCATTATTTTCTTAAATAAGTTTCAATTTCCTTTAAACTATGTACTATGCAGTTTAAACAACACCTTTCCTCCTCACTGCCTGTGGTTAACTCCAATTTGGCTCCCAACACTTTCCAATACAATCAGCGATCCTCAATTAAAGGATGATCAAGACCTATTGAAGATATCTCATGCCACCAACACTTTAAATTTCAACAAATGCAATGATAATATTAGTGTATAATTATAGGGAACATTTTATGAGGATTCCATGCAAAACTTGTGTCACAATCTGGCATGGTTTTGGACTGGCATCCCGGCCTTGCATTACTCCCCTTACATTTCCATTGGTTTTTGGAAAGTTTGAAAGACCCATGCCTCATCCAAAAGAGGGCATCTCCGATAATGCACCACTCCCTCAATACTGCACGGGATGTGCCAGCCTAGATTATGTGCTGAAGTCCTGGAGTGGGGCAAAGCCATGACCTTTTGACTCAGACAAGAGCGCTGCCACCGAGTCAAGCTGACATAGACTTGCATCCTGTCACCCGATGGTGCAGCATATTGCAGCATACCAGAGAGTGAATGTTGAGTCAGACGCTGGTTGAGATGAACGGCTGATGAATACCAATGCTTTAAATTCTATCAGGAACATCACGCCCTGGAATAAAGAGAATATGTGATTTGTGCAAAAGACCATCATAACTCACACACTTGTGGGTGACGAGTCTTCCGCAAACCATTAATACAAACCATCTCTGGGGAAATACTATCATCCATTTAATACTTGGACTGATTTGATCATTTTTGGTGAACCTTATCTTTGCCCAATGTACCTCCAATTGGCATGACCATACACAACAGACAAGATTGAACATAGAGGGGAATTTTGAAATCAATAATAACAGCAACAACTTGCATTTATATAGTGCCTTTAATGTAGTAAAATATCCCAAGGCGCTTCACAGGAGCGATTATCAAACAAAATTTGACACCGAGCCACATAAGGAGATATTAGGACAGGTGACCAAAAGCTTGGTCAAAGAAGTAGGTTTTAAGGAGCATCTTAAAGGAGAGAGAAGCGGAGAGGTTTAGGGAGGGAATTCCAATGTTTAGGGCCCGTGCAAATGAAGGCACGGGTGCTAATGGTGGAGCGATATAAACCGGGGATGTGGAAGAGGTCGAGAGTTATCAGCGTACGTATGGAACCTGACATTGTGTTTTCGGATGATGTCACCAAGGGGCAGCATGATGATGAGAAATAGGAAGGGGCCAAGGATAGATCCTTGGGGTACTCCAGAAGTAACAGTGCAGGGGTGGGAAGAGAAGCCAGATTCTCTGGCTACAACTTCATAGATTGGAATGAAACCAGGCGAGGGCAGTCTCACCCAGCTGGACAATGGAGGAGAGGCATTGGAGGAAGATGGTGTGGTCGACCGTGTGAAAGGCTGCAGACAGGTTGAGATGGATGAGGAGGGATAGTTTACCATGGTCACAGTCACATAGGACGTCATTTGTGACTTCGATAAGGGCCGTTTCACTACTGTGGCAGGGGCCGAAACCTGATTGGGGGGATTCAAACATGGAGTTGTGGGCAAGATGGGCACAGGTTTGGGAGGTGGCAACACATTCAAGGAGTTTGGAGAGGAAAGGGAGGTTGGAGATGGGGCGGAAGTTTACAAGGACAGAGGGGTCAAGGGTGGGTTTTTTGAGGAGGGGAGGTGATGGCAGATTTGAAGCGGAGGGGGACAGTACGTGAGGAGAGGGAACCGTTAACAATACCAGCTAACGTGGGGGCCAGGAAGGGAAGTTGGGTGGTCAGCAGTTTGGTGGGAATAGGGTCGAGGGAGCAGGAGGTGGGTCTCATGGACACAATGAGCTCCAAGAGGACATGAGGGGAGATAGGAGAGAAACTAGAGAATGGAAAGGAAACTGTGGGCAATGCGCCCATGACTTTCTGCTATCCAGCCGAGATTGCCCAGGCCGACTATCCCCATCACCCTCTGTATTCAGAACATTACCTCCATAATATGAAGCAGATATTCTGCTAAAGTTTCATTTAACATTTTTTTAAAAAAGAATTTATTTGACATGAACCTCATTCACAGAATGCCACTGCGATATGAAATTTACAAGTTATAATGAGACAGGAACTAGAAATTAGGTGTTTTTTTATGGATTGCACTTGTACTTCTGTTAACGACATTTGTAAATTGATATTCAATGCAGCAAACCACAGGCAGAGTGTACCAATATTAATCTGAGGCCTGTCTCATCAGAGCTATAGTGCAACAGATTAACTCAAAGATTTATTCCGTACCTCTCTTTAAGAAAGACTTACAGTTATATCGCATCTTCCACAACCTCAGGATGTCCCGAAGCGCTTTACAGCCAATGAAGTACTTTTGAAGTGTAGTCACTGTTGTAATGTAGGAAACGTGGTGGCCAATTTGCGCACAGCAAGATCCCACAAACAGCAATGAGACGATGACCAGATTATTTTTTTAGTGATGTTGGTTGAGGGATAAATATTGGCCAGGACACCGGGGAGAACTCCATCATTCTTCTTCGAAATAGTGCAATGGGATCCTTTATGTCCACCTGAGAGGGCAAACAAGACCTTGGTTTAACGTCTCATCGGAAAGACAGCACCTCTGACAGTGCAGCCCTGGAGTGTCAGCCTAGAGTTTATGCTTAAGTCTCTGAAGTGGGACTTGAACCCACAACCATCTGATTCAGAGGCGAGAGAGTTACCCACTGAATCACGGCTGACATTTTACTTTCTGCGCTCCCTATTGACTGTCTCTCAACCATTGGCCGTTTGCATACCAGTCCTGAGATATTTTTACAAGATGTCCCCAAGTCTGAAAGCTTAGTTACGATCAGGACTTGCCCAGTGGTGACTCAATGATACAGCATAGTGCATGGTACAAAATAAATATAGCAATAATCAACATGGCGAGGCTTTCAAATTCTTTACTTTTAATACACAGGCCAAGTTGTGCTGTTTCTGCCCAGAGTGGGACTTCTACCCACCGGTCCAGGTTTCTTTTCTCAGGTTTATTAACATTTTCAGGACAGGCTCTTTTATTTATTTATTCTTAGGATGTTTGCAACACTGGCATTAATTGTCCATCCCTTGTTGCCCTGTGGGAATTAAGAGACAACCACATAGCGTGAGACTAGAGTCGCATGCAGGCCAGATCAGATAGAGGGTTCCCTTTCCTGAAGGCCGTTAATGAACCAGTCAGATTTTTACAACAATCCAGCAGCTTTCATGGTCGTTTTCTGGTGCTGGCCCACAAATGACCAGATTTATTGAATTCAATTTCACAACGTGCCATGCTGACCTTTGAACTCAAGACCTCTGGATTGCAATCTAGTCCCATAACCACTTGGCTACCATACATATCTCTGCTGGATGTTTGCTTTGGATGGGAATGGGGAGGAGCTAGGTAACCAATGCTCCTGCAGAGTTTAACTGGCTGCAGCAGCTTAAAGGGAAAGGCCAGTAATTGCAAAACTGGAGGGAACAACTTGGAATACCGAGACCAAAGGCAGCATGTCTGAGGGGGCCGCAGTGAAGTACTCAGTTTGTCAGGCTCCTCCGTGAAAGTTTTATTGGCCCAATTAAAGTAAAGGAAGGAACGACTATTTGGCACTGAGGGAAGGAGGCTAACTAAAAGGAAAGGTCCAGGCACAGTGGAAGGGGGTGACCTTGCCAATGAGTGCCAACCCCCGCGCAGCAACCCAGTGCCATAAGAAGTTCAATGACCTTACCGGGTTAGCCAAGGTGAGGGTAGGCATTCAGACCTTGTAACAATGCAAAGTAATACGCATGTTTCTCATTTGCAGCTGCCTTACCCTCACCGTGTTCAACATCATCTATAACGTACCAGAAATGAGCACAAGCATTGCCGGCACAAAGAGCCGGCACGGACTGGATGGGCCGAATGGCATCCTTCTGTGCTGTAACCATTTTATGATTCTAAGATGTAATAAGACCCTCCAACCCCCTTCATTTCCCTGCAAGTGCTCCTCAATCCAACATAAAAGCCTCACATAATATGTAGTAGCACATTTCCCAGACTCGGTATCACCCTCATTAAGGAAGCTTACTGACATCTGGGTAGAATTGCAAATGATGGAAGGTCATCACTTCCCCTTTTAAAGGAGAAAATGGCCAATAAATAACATTGGCGAACAGCCGCAGGTGGTGGTACCCCCAGCCTCTGTGTCAGCCGCGGCTCAGTGGGTAGCACTCTGATTTGGGTGCAAATCTACGCCAGTGTGTTATTCGCGTAAATCCAGGAAACTTGCGTGGGCGGTGGCCATATCTCAGAAGCGGCACAAACGATCAAGGAAATTCCCGCGTCACGATGTGTCGGCGTAAACCGGCGTAAATCCGTTACACGCGAATTTCCTGTGAAAAAAATGGTGCAACGTCACCCTTACGTCGTGGTTATGCCGAAACGGTCCAGGAAATTTTGGGCCATTTCTTGTAATGGTGGTGACTGCAAATGGTGCATTTGGAATTCTGTACTGAGTCCTACTGTACAGTGCAAGTAAAGGGAATCCTGTATCTAGATCAAGGCTTCTATGTAAGGTAGCTGAATGGGAAAACGACATTGGGATTCAGTGCCTGCATTGAGTGTTGCGTTTAATAGAAAGAGTTAGGTACAGTACATTGTAATTCTATGTTTAGATAGATATTATACTTGGATAACATATGCTTTATCAAGGCTTAAGTGAAATTGAATATTTAATACTTTTATTATAAGAATGTCTAGTAAAACCTACAATATCTTAATACGGTTATTTTTAAAATTTTAAATTTTAAATTTAAAATAAAAGCTGTGTGCAGTTGTCTAAAACAACACACTTAAAAGGCATAATGGGTATGTTTTGGTATAAATAAACATATAATTGGTTTTACATATATCAGCTTATATAAGCTTTTAACTGCCTTGTAACGACGGAGTTACAAGATCTCCTGTCGAGCTGCTCTTTGTGTAATGCTCCCACTGAGGGCCATAAGGAAATGGCACTGTAGTGAGGGATAGCTTTCCCAGGATGTTGTTGCCAAGGTACAAAGAGGACGGGAGGAATTACAAAGTCTCAGTGCAAGCAGGCTGTGTGACGTTGGCCAGTCAACGTAAATGACCAGGAATTTCCTTGGAGTTTCTTCCGCTGGGCCATTGTAACCTCGCTGGAAGTGGGACAGGATCCCCGTTCACACACGTGTTAAACACCTTTTCTCTTCTGTTTTTACATGTGTTTTCAAAAACGAGGCAGTGTAGAGGTGAGCATCAGAAAAAGGTTAAATATTAATAATTCCCGCTGATGCGCTCGTCAGTGTTGTTAATAATTCTTTTTTTTAAAATCGCTATTATTGCGGAGTTCTAATAAATAGATTTCATAGAATCGTACCGCACAGAAGGAGGCCATTCGGCCCATCGTGCCCGTGCCAGCTCTTTGAAAGAGCGATCCAATTAGTCCCACTCCCCCTGCTCTTTCCCCAGAGCCCTGCAAATTTCCCCCCTTCAAGTATTTATCCAATTCCCTTTTGAAAGTTACTGGTGAATCTGCTCCCACCACTCTTTTCTCAGGCAGTGAATTCCAGATCATAACAACTCACTGCGTAAAAAAATATTCTCTTCGTCTCCCCTTTGGTTCTTTTGCCAATTACCTTAAATCTGTGTCCTCTGGTTACCGACCCTCCTGCCAGTGGAAACAGTTTCTCCCTCTTTACTCTATCAAAACCTCATAATTTTGAACACCTCTATTAAATCTTCCCTTAACCTTCTCTGCTCTAAGGAGAACAATCCCAGCTCATACTAGACTTTATCAAGAACGTCCGGCTCTCTAAACATCTGCCATCCGTGGTCCCAGGGCCTAGCAGGAGCTCTTGGTGTTTAGGTTAATCAAAGCATAGAATGTATCTATTATGGCTTTGGTACAATGATGTGGAGATGCCGGTGATGGACTGGGGTTGACAATTGTAAACAATTTTACAACACCAAGTTATAGTCCAACAATTTTATTTGAAATTCACAAGCTTTCGGAGGCTTCCTCCTTCCTCAGGTGAATGTTGTGGAAATGAAATCCTCGAATCCTTCGCATTTATAAATCACAGAACAATGCCTGGTGATTACAGAAAGTCTTTCCAACTGCCCGTTGCCACGGCAATCACAGTGTGCAGACAGAGAGGTGTTACCTAAAAGGCCACCAAATATACAAACCACCAAAAAAAAAACAGAGAGAGAGAGGCAGAAACAAACATAGAAAAGACAGCAAATGACCCGTTATATTAAAAACAGATAACATTTGTTCGCTGGTTTGCTACAGATAAGTTAGTAAGTGAGAAAGTTCAGCTTTAAATCCACTCAATGTGTTGTTTAAACTCGAGATCAAGCTGTTTGTGACCTCTGTAAAGACTGACACCATCAACAAAGCTCTGCAGGCTTTTAGGCCTAGGGGCTTAATACAAATGGATTCCTCACTTGCTCTCGATGCCTTAACAAAATGATTTGTCATAGTGCAACATCCTGTGAATTTTCGGTGCTGCTTAATTTCCTGATATGCACTCCTGACAGCCAAGGCTCTGTGTCAAACATACGCATTTGTAAAATTGTCCCTGTGACATTGTTGATGGAAAACACACTGTGACAGACAAGCTGCCCATTCTTTGTGTCTGTAAGTTATCATACATCGTGCAACTAAGCTGTGTCACATTGATTTTAATTGTGAATCTCTTTGACGATGTTAGTGTGCCAAGGCTTTCCATTGTAAGTCGCAGCTTAAATGTGTGCCCTGCTGGAGAATGGGTGTACACGGTTAGCAATGAAAAAGCTCTACGACTGGTTCAGAGCTTGCCTTTGGCCAGCAGTAAATGTGTAATGAATAGACATTTAGTGGCATTCATACTTCAAGTCTCTGACTAGTAAATGGTACTGTTGGGTAGTCTTACCTTGGCAGCTTTCTTAAGGTGTGCTAAATTTTTCGTTATCTGTTCCCAGATCCTTAAGTAGTTGATCCTGGCCCCCAGTGCTTGCCAGGAGTACTGTAATGATGTCTTCTAAGTTCCCTAGAATACCACACAGGGCAACCCATCTCACATTCATCTCAGAGCAGCACCTCCACTTTGCCAGACATCAAACAGGGATTTTAGGCCATTCCATCACATGACCACAGACTCCATTTGTGCCTCCACATTTGTTTTGCTATCCACTGGCTTTGCCAGACACATCTTTACCTCCTTGTCGGCTGTGGCTCAGTAGGTAGTGCTTCTTGGTCTCTGAAAGCAGAGAGTTGTGGGTTCAAATCTCACTCCAGAAACCTGAGCCCATAATCTGGGCTGATACTTCTAGTGCCTGAGCTGCAGTTCGTTGGATGAGACGTTAAACCTAGGCCCTCTCAGGCAGATCTAAAAGATTCCATGTCACTATTTTGAAGAAGAGCAGGGTAATTCTCCCCGGTGTCCCCCCCCAATATTTATCTCTCAACCAACATCACTGAAACAGACTATCTGCTCATTATCACATTGCTGTTTGTGAGACTTTACTGTGTGAAAATTTGCTGCCGTGTTTCCTACATCACAACAGTGACTGCACTTCAAAAAGTACTTCATTGGCTGTAAAGTACTTTGGGACATCCTGAGGTTGTGACAGGCGCTACATAAATGCATATCTTTCTTTCTTTCTCTCACATTTGGAAAGGCTGGAAATTATTTTTGCACCACATATGGCTACTTACTATTAAGTAGCTGCATCCCTTTAATTCTGGCAGGCAGCTCTGTGGTGAGCTCTCAGCACCAGGCTCACTTTGAATAATAAATGTGGAGCTGGCTGCAAAAGGTTAGCTCTTTCACATCGAGTTACGTAGAGTCTACAGCACAGAATTAGGCCATTCGGCTCAACTGGGCTATGCTGGCGTTTATGCTCCATACGAGCCTCCTCGCTCCCTACTTCATCTACCCTTCTATAGATCTTTCTATCCCTTTCTCCCTCATGTGCTTATCTAGCTTCCCCTTAAATGCATCTATGCTATTTGCCTCAACTATTCCTTGTGTTAGTGCGTTCCACATCCTTATTATTCTTTGGGTAAAGAAGTTTCTCCTGACTTCCCTATTAGAATTATTAGTGACTATCTGAGGTACTTTGCATCTGCCTTTACCATGAAGAAGATGCTGCCAAAGTCACAGTAAAAGAGGAGGCAGTTGAGACACTGGATGGGCTAAAAATTGATAAAGAGGAGATACTAGAAAGGCTGGCTGTACTTAAAGTAGATAAGTCACCTGGTCCGGATGGGATGCATCCTAAGTTGCTGAGGGAAGTAAGGGTGGAAATTGTAGAGGTGCTGGCCATAATCTCCCAATCCTGCTGAGATATGGGGGGTGGTGCCAGAGGACTGGAGAATTGCAAATGTTACACCCTTGTTCAAAAAAAGGGTGTAAGGATAAACCCAGCAACTACAGGCCAGTCAGTTTAACCTCGGTGGTGGGGAAGCTTTTAGAAACAATAATCTGGGACAAAATTAATAGTCACTTGGACAAATGTGGATTAATAAAGGAGAGCTAGCACGGATTTGTTGAAGGCAAATCATGTTTAACTAACTTAATTGAGTTTTTTGATGAGGTAACAGAGAGAGTTGATGAGGGCAATGCGGTTGATGTGTATATGGACTTTCAAAAGGTGTTTGATAAAGTGCCGCATAATAGGCTTGTCAGAAAAATTGAAGCCCATGGAATAAAAGGGGCAGTAGCAGCATGGCTACGAAATTGGCTAAGCGACAGGAAACAGAGAGTAGTGGTGAACGGTTGTTTTTCGGACTGGAGGAAGGTGTACAGTGGTGTTCCCCAGGGGTCGGTACTAGGACTGCTGCTTTTCTTGATATATATTAATGACTTAGACTTGGGTGTACAGGGCACAATTTCAAAATTTGCAGATTTCACAAACCTTGGAAGTGTAGTAAACAGTGAGGAGGGTAGTGACAGACTTCAAGAGGATATAGGCTGGTGGAATGGGCGGACGTGGATGAATGTAGATGAAATTCAATGCAGAGAAGTGCACAGTGATTTTGGCAGGAAGAATGAGAGGAGGCAATATAAACGAAATGGTACAATTCTAAAGGGGGTGCAGGAACAGAGAGACCTGGGGGTATCTGTGCACAAATCTTTGAAGGTGGCAGGACAGGTTGAGAAAGTGGTTAAAAAAGCATATGGGATCCTGGGCTTTATAAATATAGGCTTAGAGTACAAAAGCAAGGAAGTTATGTTGAACCTTTATAAAACACTGGTTCGGCCACAACTGGAGTATTGTGTCCAGTTCTGGGCACCGCACTTTAGGAAAGATGTGAAGGCCTTAGAGAGGGTGCAGGAGAGATTTACTAGAATGATTCCAGGGATCAGGGACTTCAGTTATGTGGATAGACTGGAGAAGCTGGGGTTGTTCTCCTTAGAGCAGAGAAGGTTGAGAGGAGATTTGATCATGAAGGGTTTAGATAAAGTAAATAAAGAGAAACTGTTTCCATTGGCGGAAGGGTTGAGAACCAGAGGACACAGATTTAAGGTGATTGACAAAAGAACCAAGGATGACATGAGGAAAATCTTTTTTACGCAGCGAGTGGTTATGATCTGGAATGCTCTGCCTGAAAGGATGGTGGAAGGAGATTCAGTAGTGGCTTTCAAAAAGGGATTGGATAAATACTTGAAGGGAAAAAATTTGCAGGGCTACAGGAAAAGAACGGGGGAATGGGACTAACAGGATTGCTCTTATTCAGAGCCGGCACGGGTTTGATGGCTCGTATGCCTTCCTCCTGTGTTGTAACCATCCTATGATTCTACAATTATGACCTCTAATTTTCCACTCCCCCACAAGTGGAAACATTTTCTCTGCGTCTACCCTATCAAACCCTCTCATTATCTTAAAGACCTCTCCCAGGTGATCCCTCAGCCTTCTCTTAGCGAGAGAAAAGAGTCCCAGCCTGTTCAGCCTTTCCTGATAAGGATATCCTCTCAGTTCTGGTATCATCCTTGTGAATCTTTTTTGCACCCTCTCCAATGCCTCTATATCCTTTCTGTAATATGGAGACCAGAACTGTGCACAAGACTCAAGTGTGGTTTAACCAAGGTTCTATACAAGTTTAACATAACTTCTTTGCTTTTCAATTCCACCCATCTAGAAATGAACCCTAGTGCTTGATTTGCCTTTTTAACCTGCGTCGTCACTTTAAATGATTTGTGTATCTGTACTCCTAGATTCTTTTGCTCCTCTATCCCGTTTAGACCCTTATCATCCAAGCAGTATGTGGCCTCCTTACTTTTCCTACCAAAATGCACCACCTCACACTTATCCTTATTGAAATTCATTTGCTAATTATAAGCCCATTCTGCAAGGTTATTAATGTCCTCTTGGATTTTGACGCATTCTTCCTTTGTATTAATTACACCCTCCAAATTGGTGGCATCCTCAATTTTTGAAATTGTACTTCTGATTCCCGAGTCCAAATCGTTAATGTAAATTGTGAACAACAGTGATCCCAGCACCGATCCCCGTGGAACACCACTTCCCATCTTTTGCCAGTGTGAGTCGCTACCCTAAACCCCGACTCTCCGTTTTCTGTTTTGTAGCCAACTTGCTATCCATTCTGCTACCTGTCCCCTGACTCCACATGCTCAGACCTTAGCCATGAGTCTACCATGCGTTACCTTATCGAAGGCCTTTTGAAAATCCAAAAATATTACATCTACTGCATTTCCCTTGTCTACTCTTTCTGTTACTTCTTCAAAGAATTCAATAAGTTTGGTCAAGCATGACTTTCCCTTCTGAAATCCGTGCTGACTGTTCTTTATTATATTTTTGTTCTCTAGATGTCTTTCTATTATATTTCTGAGTAAAGATTCCATTACCTTTCCAACCACCAATGTTAAGCTAACTGGTCTAGAGTTCCCTGGACTTGTTCTATCTTGCTTTTTAAAGATAGGAATAACATTAGCTCTCCGCCAGTCTTTTTTTAAAATTCATTCATGGGATGTGGGCATCACTGGCAAGGTCAGCATTTATTGCCCATCCCTAATTGTCCTTGAGAAGGTGGTGATGAGCCGCCTTCTTGAACCGCTGCAGTCCGTAAGGTGAAGGTTCTCCCACAGTGCTGTTAGGTAGGGAGTTCCAGGATTTTGACCCTGCAACAATGAAGGAAGGGCGATATATTTCCAAGTCAGGATGTTGTGTGACTTGGAGGGGAACGTTGAAGTGATGATGTTCCTATGCGCCTACTGCCCTTGTCCTTCTAGGTGGTAGAGGTCGTGGGTTTGGGAGGTGCTGTCGAAGAAGCCTTGGCGAGTTGCTGCAGTGCATCCTGTGGATGGTACACACAGCAGCCGCAGTGCACCGGTGGTAGAGGGAGTGAATATTTAAGGTGATGGATGGGGTGCCAATCAAGCGGGCTGCTTTGTCCTGGATGGTGTCGAGCTTCTTGAGTGTTGTTGGAGCTGCACTCATCCAGGCAAGTGGGGAGTATTCCATCACACTCCTGACTTGTGCCTTGTAGATGGTGGAAAGGCTTTGGGGAGTCAGGAGGTGAGTCACTGCCTCTGACCTGCTCTTGTAGCCACAGTATTTATGTGGCTGGTCCAGTTAAGTTTTGATCATTGGTGGCCCCCAGGCTGTTGATGGTTCTCTGGCACTATTCCTCTTTCTAATGAATTTTTATATATATATAATAGTGCCTCTGCTGTCTCTTCCCTAACTTCTTTTAATGTTCGCGGATGCAATCCATCCAGACCAGGGGTCTTATCCTCCCTAAATTTGATCAGTTTATCAATTATCTCTTCTTCTCATGCCCTGCCCAACTTGTTAGTCTCCCTGGTAAATTACGAAGATCCCAGAATGACACCTTTGGGTGAATGAGAGACACATATTATTTAAAGAATTTATAAAAAGGAGGTTATTTGGGATCAGTTGGCATGGTGCCATCTCATACTGAACCTCAAAAAGCATGGGTCGTTATTGGTTATTGATCAGTAAATCCCCAGGCATGGTGAGGACTCCTGAAAATGCATAAAGGACCTTAAAAACAGAATGACTAGCATAAAGGTGGCCTGTAACAAGGGAGTGAGGCCATATATGGCATCAAAACATATTAATCATGGCCAAGGAAAAGATGGTCTATCTTTTGGGGAGTGAAAACTGGAGATGCAGTAAGTCTTCTGATTCTGGCAAGTTCTATTTTTTATATAAATCATTGTTTTTGTTTCGCAGCTATTGTTTAAAAAAATCACTGTCATGTAACTTGCTGTGATATGCTTGATAATAACAAGTGAAAACAGATCTATAATTTCCCTATGCCTCATCTCACAATGTTTTGGAATAACTTGTTTTCAGTCATTCCCCTCAGTCTCGGTTAAAAAAAAAACTCCTGAGATAAAGTCCAAGTAAAAACATTCAGAAAGCTGTGCATCATCTCTCCACGGGTAGCTTTTCCACACCAGAGCCTTTTGGTTAGCTCCATGGTCAAAGCACTGAGCTCTCTCCTGAGTGGGAGGATAGCAACAAAGAAGATGATGTATAATTGATGAAACAGCTATCATTGACTCTGAAAAGATATAATCCGTGGGCCAAAGCCCAGTGATGACAGAAAGAACTTGCATTTATATAGCGCCTTTCACAACCTCAGGACGTTCTAAAGTGCTTTACAGCCAATGAAATACTTTTGAAGTGTAGTCACTGTTGTAATATAGGAAACGCGGCAGCCAATTTGCGCACAGCAAGCTCCCCGAAACAGCAATGTGATAACGAGCAGATCATCTGTTTTTATGTGTTGGTTGAGGGATAAATATTGGCCCAGGATACCAGGGCGAACTACCCTACTCTTCTTCAAAATAGTGTCATGGGATCTTTTACATCCACCTGAGAGGGCAGACAGGGCCTCAGTTTGTCTGATGTCTCACCTGAAAGATGGCACCTCTGACAGCATAGCACTTCCTCAGTACTGCACTGGAGTGTCAGCTTAGATTTTTGTGGTCAGTTCCTTGAAGTGGGGACTTGAATCCACAACTCTCTGACTCAGAGGCAAGACCGCTACCAACTGAGCCACAGCTGACACTGGATTACAGACAGAGTATAATGTCATTATTGAAGATACCCAGCAAGGCCCTCTCTGTAAATATTACTGGTCTTGGTACCTGAGACGCATGAATCACCAACATTGGGCAAGAGTTGTCCCCTCAAAACTTTGAGTGAGCAGAGTTTCACAAGGCCCTAAAAGCTTGCATTGCACAAGACAAGTAGGCAGGTGGACTTTCTGGTCAGCTTGCTTACGACATTGAACTGTATTCAACGACCCTCCTCCATGTAGCTCATGGATGTCGCCACGCAATACTCCAGTGAAATTTCTGACATTGTTGGGTGAGCCTTGTACCTGACACCTTGGGCCCGATTTTAGCAGGGATGCGGGTTCTCGGCGGGTGGGCAAGCGGGCGCGTGGGTAATGCGCCCGGTGAAATTAGTGGGTTTCCCGCGCGATCGTAGCAGGCAACCCACTAATTGGATCCACTTACCTGCTCCTCCGGGTTCCCCGCTGCTGATCTGCGCTTCGGGCGGGCTGCGCATGCGCAGTAAGATCTGTCAGCTGGAGGCGCTCTATTTAAAGGGGCAGTCCTCCACTGACAGATGCTGCAACCAATAGCAAAGATGACGACATGGAGCAGCCCAGGGGGAAGGCTGCTCTCAGTTTAATGATGCCTCACCCCAGGTATCAATACATGGGGTGAGGAGGAGGGGGAGGACAGAGATCTTCCCCCCGGCGGGCAGGAGGAAGCGGCCCGCCTCCGCCACCAGGAACGCCTGGCTCGAGGTGGCAGAGGAGGTCACCTGCGCCACCAACATATCGCCCACCTGCATACAGTGCAGGAGGCGCTCCAATGACCTCAGTAGGTCAGCCACAGTGAGAACACGTAGTCTTTCCCCTACACTCCGTCTGCCACATCACTGCCCCCACCCCACATCTCCTTCGGCACTGCCAACACTACTCTGTCACATCACCCCTCATACCCACTCAAACCCCATCCTCATCTTACCTGCACCTACTCACCTCGCCAGTACTCATCCCGCCACTACCACTCAACCCAATCCTCATACAATCTCATGGCTCTATCCCATACTCACCCTCTCGTGCATCTCTCTCACGGCCAGCCTCACTCAACCTGCCACCACCTGTGCTGCAGCCACAGGGCATGCATCACATATGTGCAGTAGGCAGCGTAAGGCAAACGTGTCGTGAGCATGAAGGGGATGCACAAGGGTGTTTGAGGGTTTGTCATGGTTCTTACTTCTATTGAATTAAAGAACAACTCACATCACACATTATATTGGCACCACTACTGCCATGTCTTCGCGAATCCTGTCTGGTTTGTGCAATAATGCCCGCTCCTGGGTATCACTATGAGGACCCACCACTGATGCCACCCATTGTGTCACTGCAGAGTGGGTGTAGGTGTATTTGCAGGGCTCTTCTGCACAGATGACTGAGAGACATCGGCGATGTCCCCGGTTGCACCCTGGAAGGCTGCGGAGGAGAAGTTCGGGAAGGCAGTGGTGACTTTGACAGCGACAGGTAGGAAGATGGTGCACGGGCCAGCCAGGAGCAGCTCGGCATGAAAGAGGCTGCAGATGTCCACGGCTACATGTCGACTGACTCTGAGCCTCCGTGTGCACTGCTGCTCAGAGAGGTCCAGGAGGCTGAGCCTCGGTCTGTGGAACGTGTGGCGAGGGTAGTGCCCTCTGCGACGCATCTCTCTCTGCGGTTGCCCTCCCTCCTGCTGTACAGGTGGATGTGTCACAGCACTCTGTTGTGGAGCTCCACGTGTTAGAGGTGGACGGCGTGGATGGTGAGGCTGGTGATGCTGTTCGCCCTCCGAGGAGGTCATGACTGCAGCTACGGCGGCCCCCATCCGCAAGATGTACATCTGAGGGGGTCCGTAAGGTAGGTACATGTCTCCGGACCCCGGGGTAAGTGTGCAGGTTGGTGACTTTGACCGTCAGGAGGAGGGTGGTGGAGGCCAAACTTTGTCCCAAGTGACAGAGTGGCCTCCTGCAATGGGTGAGGGTCTCCCCCCGCCCCACCTGTCAAATGGACCTTTGCAGCTGCCACAGGCTGACGGCTGCAACACGTCCATTCGATCTGGGAGTGTTTCCCCCAGTGTGGGAAACAGTCCCATGTTGATCCAAAATCACACACAGTCCCTTAATCAGGTCAGTTAATGACCTGAAATAGCTAAATAAATACTCTCAAGTGGCATCCCGCTGGCTTTAATTGCCTGCGGGATTCCCACCAGCGGGGGCTGCGCGCGCACGCCGGCGCGTCAGCGGGGAACCCGGAAGTGGGCGGGATCGAGGCGGGATCCGGTCGGCATCCTGCATTTCACGATTTTCGAGGCCCCCCCACCGAGAACGCACCCGATAGCGGGTGCTAAAATCGGGCCCCTTATTTCATTCAACCGTAGAAATTTTAGCAGATCTTTCAACTCACTCATCCTCCCATTGTGTCGGCCCCAGTGTCGTTTTGTATCAGGAACGCTGTTAGCTGCTTATTTTATACTTCCCAATGATGCATATTTATTTTCCTTTTGTTCTTTTTCAACACTAGCTGACCACTAGTGAGCAGAATCCCCTTTCTTCCCTAACCTATTTGAATTACAAAGATCAAGATCAAACCTATACTCAAAAAGGAAAAAAAAACCTGCAGTGCTATGGGGAAAGAGTCGGGGAGTGGAAGCAATTGGATAGTTTATTCAAAGAAAGATTGTTCTAGGGAAGAGAAGGCTGAGGGGTGACCTAATCGAGGTCTTTAAAATTATAAAGGGAAGATGTAGAGAAAACGTTTCCGCTTGTAGGGAGTCCAAAACTAGAGGTCATAAATATAAGATAGTCACTAATAAATCCAATAAGGATTCAGGAGAAATTTCTTTACCCAGAGAGTGGTTAGAATGTGGAACTTGCTACCACATGGAGTGGTTGAGACGAACAGAATAGATGCATTTAAGGGGAGGGTTGATAAGTACATGAGGGAGAAAAGAATAGAAGGATATGTTGATAGGGTGAGATGAAGTAGGATGGGAGGAGACTCATGTGGAGCATAAACACCGGCATAGACCAGTTGGGCCGAATGGCCTGTTTCCGTGCTGTGATTTCGATGTAATTCCATTTAACCCTTTATTCAGCACTTAGGCCATTTTATTTCTCAAGGCAGGTAATCGGTTACCATTTCAAGGCCTGTTCCCTGTTTGACATTACGGAATGTTCTGGCCCTGGGATCTGATTTCCCTACTCCCTGTGCACGGTTGTCTTGTTTTGTGCCAGTAAGTTCATAAATACAGTTGTAAACAATCTATTTCCTATTGACATATTTGCTACTAAAATATTAATGGCAGATAATTTTGATATCTCAAACCTTGCGCCCAGGTTTTGTAATGAAAAATGACATTTTTCCTTATTAATACCGCAGTTACCTTCAAGCCTAACTAGATTTACACGCTGTACAAAATTGAGGCTAACATATGTCAAAGTGTAACGTGACAGAGTGCGAGCTTTTAAAATTTAGGTTGAATTGAACTCACAAGCCTGGAGCTGACTGTTGGCGATATTGGACAGGAATTTCGATGGAGCAGCTCCAGCTTCACCGGGATAACATCGCTGCAATCCCCGTTTACGCCGCACTTACGGCAAAGGTACGATGGCCAATATTGCCTCACAAGATGAGAAGCCATTTCTTTGTCTGCTGTCGGAACGCAGGCATTAACCTGTTTACTTAAACAGCAAGCTAATGTGACCGTCACAGCTAGGCTATAGTATTTAGGGAGGGAATGGTTCTTAAGAGCTGGAAAAATTGCAGTCGGGCTAATTGAACAGAGATGCACTCCTTGTTGTTGGTTATTGATGTGTTTGTGAAGAGGAACCCACTGTGTTGAACTTGTGTTGGGAAATCCAGTTTGCAAGAAATAATCATCAAAAGTACTCTTATATGGTGTAATTGCGCTTTTTCATTCAGTAGTAACCTGGTGGTGAAATTAATTGTCATCATCCCATTCCCCAATGTTCTAAGAGGGAGGCAATTTTCTCCTTGACCTACTGCAATGATATTGATTGGTGTTGCCTTGGTTCAAAAGAACACAACATCAATTAATCCACTTATGTTTCCAGTCCCACCTGATTCAACGGGCCAGAAATCACTCCCGAAATAATGGAGGGGCTCGGCAGCTCTCTCAGCTTTTAGTGGTGAATTGAAGGAGCAAGGCCCCGCATTCGCACATGTACACTAAAACGCGGAAATCGTGAACTTGCTTCGAGTGGTTTGCGGGTGATACGACAGCTTCAAGTTAAAGGGCCATCGCACGCTGCAGTCAGAGAAATCATTGAAAAAGCACAAGATGGAAAGTACCTAATCACACCACCAAACAGGTACATTTAAAAATACCAGGTGTAAACTAAGTTTTAAAAGTGCAGTTAGTCTTAATGACTGTCAAACAACTAAAAATTAACTTTTAAAAATGTGGACTCTCATATTACTCCTTATTTTAATCGTTTTTGGTCATTAAAAAAAATTAAAAATTAATTCCCCTTCTGTCTCTTTAATTTAATTCAATTATTTCTTCGGCTTTTTATAATTTTTTTTTTATTATTTACAATGACATACAGAATATAACTTTAAATGAACGAAGTCTGCTCGCCCGCTGGAGCAATGCAGCCTGAATCTGTGGGCGGGACTTCTCTTCCTGACAGATTTTGTGGGCGTGTCTTCTTCTCTCGCGCGTCAACTCACGCTGCTCAGAGGCTGGGTTGATAGCGCACATTTTGTTTAAAGTTCAAATTCAAGCAATTCGACGCCACGGATCCCTCAGTAAGTATTTTTGTTGATTAAGTTCGCAGGAGCTGCGGAGAGTGTTGCCTCGCGTTGGCTCAGTGTTAAGACATACAGTCAGAGCCACTCAGTAGTAGATGCAAGCAGATACTGAAACATGCACGTGTTGCGTTGTTCCTTCAAAAATGAAGAGCCTCCCTTTAAAATCAAATGCATTTCCAGACACTCCAATTCTCCCTCCAAAGGATGAGCTTGGCAATTTTGAAATCGATATTTTGAGGAATGGGGAGCCAACGGAGGATGTGGAACAGGGGTACCGTAGAATCGTACAGTACAGAAGGAGGCCATTCGGCCCATCGTGCATTTGCCGCCTCTTTGAAAGAGCTATCCAATTAGTCCCACTCCCCGTCCCCTGCTCTTTCCCCATAGCACTGCAAATTTTTCCTTTTCATGTATTTATCTAATTCCCTTTTGAAAGTTACTATTGAATCTGCTTCCACCGCCCATTCAGGCAGTGCATTCCAGATCATAACAACTTGCTGTGTAAAAAAAAATTCTCCTCATCTTCCCTCTGGTTCCTTTACCAATTACCTTAAATCTGTGTCCTCTGGTTACCGACCCTCCCACCAGTGGAAACAATTTCTCCTTATTTACTTGATCAAAACCTTTCATAATTTTGAACACCTCTATTAAATCTCCCCTTAACCTTCTCTGCTCTCAGGAAAACAATCCCAGCTTCTCTAGTCTTTCCAAATTAACTAAAGTCCTTCATCCCTGGTGTCATTTTAGTAAATCTCCTCTCGGAACAGGAATAGGCCATCCAATCCCCGCAAGCCTGTTCCGCCATTCAATTAGATCATGGCTGATCTGTATCTTAACTCCATTTACCTGCCTTGGTTCAAGTAACCCTTAATACTCTTGCCTAACAAAAATCTAAACCCTCTCCAAGGCCTTGACATCCTTCCTAAAGTGTGGTGCTCAGAATTGGACACAATACTCCAGCTGAGGCCTAACCAGTGATTTATAATGAGTAGAACTTGATGCAGCATATAGGGGGTGGAATTCTGCATGAGTTGGAGCTTATATTGGGTTAGAACCATAGAACCATAGAAAAGATACAGCACAGAAGGGGGCCATTTGGCCCATCATGTCCGTGCCGGCTCGAAGAACAACCAGGTGCCCATTCTAATCCCACCTTCCAGCATCCGGTCCGTGGCCCTGCAGCTTACAGCACTTCAGGTGCAGGTCCAGGTACTTTTTAAAAGAGTTGAGGGTCCCTGCCTCTACCACCAATTCGGGCAGTGAATTCCATACACCCACCACCCTCTGGGTAAGAAAGTTTTTCCTCATGTCCCCTCTAATCCTTCCGCCAATCAGCTTAAATCTATGTCCTCTAGTTCTTGAACTCTCCACTAGGGGAAACAGGTACTTCCTGTCTACTCTATCTTGGGCCCCTCATACTTTTGTACACTTCAATCAAGTCACCCCTCAGCCTCCTCTGCTCCAAGGAAAACAACCCCAGCCTATCCAATCTCTCCTCGTAGCTGCAATTTTCAAGCCCTGACAACATTCTTGTAAATCTTCTCTGCACTCTCTCCAGAGCAATTACGTCCTTCCTGTAATGTGGTGACCAGAACTGCGCACAATACTCCAGCTGTGGCCTTACCAGCGTTTTATACAGTTCCATCATTACATCCCTGCTTTTGTATCCTATACCTCGGCTAATAACGGAGAGCATTCCGTAAGCCTTCTTCACAACCTTATCTACCTGTACTGCCACCTTCAGGGACCTGTGCACATGCACTCCAAGGTCTCTCACTTCCTCTACCCCTCTCAATATATTCCCGTTTACTGCGTATTCCCTTTTACTGTTTGCCTTCCCTAAGTGCATTACCTCACACTTCTCCGGGTTGAACTCCATTTGCCACTTTTCCGCCCATTCCACCAACCCATTGATATCTTCTTGGAGTCCACAGCTATCCTCTTCACTATCAACTACACGGCCAATTTTTGTGTCGTCTGCAAATTTGCCAATCATGCCCCCTACACTCAAGTCCTAATCATTAATATATACCACAAACAGCAAGGGACCCAACACTGAGCCCTGTGGCACACCACTGGAAACAGATTTCCATTTGCAAAGACATCCATCGACTTTTACCCTTTGTTTCCTGTTACTGAGCCAATTTTGGATCCAATTCACCATATTTCCCTGTATCCCATGGGCTTTTACCTTTCTGACCAGTCTGCCATGTGGGACCTTGTCAAATGCCTTACTAAAATCCATGTAGACAACATCCACTGCACCACCCTCATCAATCCTCCTAGTCACTTCATCAAAGAATTTAATCAGATTTGTAAGGCATGACCTTCCCTGAACAAATCCATGCTGACTATCCCTGATTAAACCATGCCTTTCCAAGTGACAGTTTATCCTATCTCTCAGTATTGATTCTAATAGTTTGCCCACCACTGAGGTAAGACTGACCGGCCTATAATTGTTCGGCCTTTCCCTCGTACCCTTTTTAAACAATGGTACTACATTTGCAGTCTTCCAGTCCTCCGGTACCTCCCCTGTATCGAGTGAGGATTGGAAAATGGTCCTCAGTGCATCCGTTATTTCCTCCCTGGCTTCCTTCAATAGCCTAGGAAACAATCCGTCTGGCTCTGGTGACTTATCAACTTTCAAGGATTCCAGTCTCTCTAGTACTTCCTCTCTCGTTATGTTTATCTTATCCAATATTTCACACCTCTCCTCTTTAACTACTACGTCCATATCATCCCTTTCCTTTTTGAATACGGAGACAAAATATTCATTTAAAACCCTACCCACATCCTCTGCTTCTACACACAAGTTACCCTTATCATCCCTGATAGGTCCCACCTTTTCCTTAGCTATCCTCTTGTTCTTAATGTACTGATAAAACATCTTTGGGTTTTCTTTAATCTTACTAGCTAATATTTTCTCATGCCCTCTCCTTGCTTTCCTTATTTCCTTTTTTATGTCATCCCTGTACTTTCAAAGGGTTGAGCGCACAATGCTGGCAAGAAGGGCAATGGAAATGTCTAGTTATAATGTTACTGATTTTTATTGTTGGACTTCAAAAGGGCACAGCTTCTATTAAGCTGTTTACATAATTAGTGCAGACTTGCTCCTCCTTACAGAGATCAGAGCTGCTCTGTATTTGAAGCAGACAGATACGGAAATATAATTCCATAGTAAAGACTCAAACAAAGTCCTACTGAGTTCTGTAATGGGTTTTTAGACCCAAAAGAAAATACATCTTCAAATCTCTTTGCTAGATAAAGTCCCACTCCAGAGACTTGAGCACATAATCTAAGCTGACACTCCAGTGCGATGCTAGGGGAGTGCTGCACTGTTGGAGGTGCCGTCTTTTGGATGAGATGTTAAACCGAGGCCTCGTCTGCACTCTCAGGTGGACATAAAAGATTCCATGGCACTATTTCGAAGAAGAGCGGGAGAGTTCTCCCTGGTGTCCTGGCCAATATTTATCCCTCAACCAACATCACTAAAAAACAGATTATCAGGTCATTATCTCATTTGTGAGACCTTGCTGTGCGCAAATTGGCTGTCGCGTTTCTTGCATTAAAACAATGACTGCACTTCAAAAGTACTTAAATAACTGTCAAGCGCTTTGGGATGTCCTGAGGTTGTGAAAGGTGCTATATAAATGGAAGTTTTTTCTTTTTTTTTATTACACGAGAGAGACTGAGCAGGTTCAGACACTCTGCTCCCAGATGATGGCGAAGATTGTCAGACATTCTCTGACTGTTTCTTGCTCTATTTTGTAATCACCTCACTACATATCAGTTTTATAAGCAGTAAGGGGACTTTTCAGAGGCTCATTTATATTCACTGCCGAGAGTTTAAAACACCCAATCACACTATCACACAACAACTGTCGCATTAGGACTAAGAAATTCAAATAAATCTCGAAAGTAAGTCAAAACAAACCGTTTAAACCCAGGATCCCTTATTAAAATGATAACATACAAACATACGAAGAGGGCAGGGAAAGACCAGCTGGTCCATTGAGGCTGTCCCCTCCTGGCATGGTGTAACATCTGCACACCATCACCCCCTAACAAACTCCTTGGAGAGGCCACAAATCAAATGGAATTATATAGAATGTACAGTGCAGAAACAGGCCATTCGACCTAACAGGTCTCTGCCAGAGTTCCTCCCAACGAGCCTCCTCCCAACCAACTTCATCTAACCCCATCAGCATATCCTTTCTCCCTCATGTGTTTATCTAGCTTCCTCTTAAATGCATCTATGTTATTTGCCTCAACTACTCCATGTTGTAGCAAGTTCCACATTCTCACCACTCTTTGGGTAAAGAAGTTTCTCCTGAATTCCCTATTGGATTTATTAGTGACTATCTTATATTTATGACCCCTAGTTTTGGACTCCCCCACAAGTGGAAACATTTTCTCTCCATCCACCCTATCAGATCCCATCATAATTTTAAAGACCTCTAAATTTGCATATTTTAATCACAACCTACACTAAATTCTCTGCATTTTGAAACACAAAAACGATACTATTTCAGCTAACAAAATTGTGCAAAAGATAGCATCATTTTCATAGAAAGTCCAGGAAACAAATGAACACCAAAAATGGGACATGGGTATGATGCCCTAAATTAATCACCACATGCACTGAATGAAGTCATACACATTATTAGCCATAAGATATATTCTAAGTCATCCTTGAGAACTTGAGATGACAGTTGATAAACCATAGGTCTGTGGCAGAGGTTTATTATTTACGACTTAAATTTGAGGTCAATAAAATTTACGACTTAAATTTCGGGTCACACCTCAGCCTTCTCTTTCATGGAGAAAAGAGCCCCAGCCTGTTCAATCTTTCCTGATCGGTGTAACCTCTCAGTTCTCAGAGAAAAAACCTTAAGCCAATTTAGGAAAAATTACTCTGGGTAATTCCTCTCTGGACTGAAGGCGAACAAGCTGTAGGAGACCAGGGTGACTGAGTGACTGATCCACCTACCTTCTATATGTGGTTCTGTTGGCCGCTTGCAGGACCTTGGCCAGCTTCCCTTTGAATGTTTGCAGTGAATCAGCACTTAGCACTTGGGCTGGCAACTCATTCCAGAGGGCGATGACTCTCTGCAAAAAGACCTCCTAGCATCTACAGTACGTAAAATTTACGGCACAGAAACTGGCTATGTTTGTACAATAGGTTATGATGTTATAATAGATTTAAAAATGTGGGAGTCGCTGATCAGTGGAATGGAAATTCATTGGGGTTAAAATTGGCATCGACGAAAGCATAAAACAAACGATAACGAACCAGCCTCCCGTTTCACACTGCCCCCTATTTTCTTTTCCATTGAAAGAAAACAAAGAAAGACTTGCATTTATATAGCGCCTTTCACGACCTCAGGATGTCCCAAAGTGCTTTACAGCCAATTAAGGACTTTTTGAAGTGCAGTCGCTGTTGTAATGTAGGAAACGAGGCAGCCAATTTGCGCACAGCAAGATCCCACAAACAGCAATGTGATAATGACCAGATCATCTGTTTTAGGTGTGGGTTGAGAGATAAATATTGACCAGGACAATATGAGGAAAGTATGGGGGCAAAATTGGCAGTTTCTCCCCCATTCTTTCTTTCTTGCTTTCCATCTTTCTTTTTGCCTTTCTCCCTCCCAAATTTCTCCCCCTCTTCTCTTGTAGGTGCTGATTTATGCTGGGGTTTGGTTCCATAGGTGTTGGTCACCCCTCACCCCCCCCCAGCCTCTTGTCCAAGTGGCCACTTCTCAACTCTGAGCCTTGACAGTTTTTGTTGGCTGGCTGTTTTACTGCTGGGAATATTACAGTTGAGACCAATCCTATCCAAACCCATTGCCCACACTTTTTATCACCCTGGATAGTGATCAGGAGCTGCATTCTATGGTGGGAGGGAATGATTTAACTTGTATGACAAATGTATCTGTCTAATGTCAGCCCTATTTACAGTCACAGGGAAATTTAGAACAGCTTCAGAGAGTTTCGTTTTGACATTTAAGGTAGCTTGGATTTAGTAGTTAATGAATAATGAGGTGTTAAACTGACCTTTCTAGATGAGCATTAACAGATTAACCTTTGCAAAGTTGAAAAGTGTGGGCCTTTGCCCTATTTAAGCATAGATTGTGTCTGGACTACAAAGCTGTCCACTTCAATAAGCCATATTATTACACACTTAACGGGCCAGAGAGGATGGAGAAAGGGGGCCAGAGTTTAAATTTGTGTTCAACAATCCATCCTTAGTTCAGATTAGATATCAGTTCACTGTAACATTTGCATAGTCAACAACCAAATAGATTTAAGAGTGAGTATGTTCTTGCACTCTTGGATAATGAAATATCTAGTAAGTACGTTAAAAAGAACATTGTCAGCATCAATTTAGTTTATTTCTTCCAACTGTCCCCTCTCGTGTCGTGAAGGTACTGATTAATCCTACCACATGCTTCCATGGGTGTTGGCTATTCCACTACCTAACCCAAGTGGCTATTCTTACGCGTGAGTGAGCAATGGCAGACTGTTCGAGTTGGAGGTGATGGGTGCACCTGCAGCTGACCCCTGTTCTCACATGTACCCTTGCCAACAGGAGTCACGGGATACATATATAGCACCTTCAAAGAAGTCAAACGTCCCAAGGCCTTTAATGTATTTACCCAGAGAGTGGTGAGAATGTGGAACTTGCTACCCCATGGAGTAGTTGAGGCGAATAGACATTGATGCATTTAAGAGGAAGCTAGATAAGTATACGAGGGAGAAAGGAATAGAAGGAAATGCTGATAGGGTTAGATGAAGTAGGATGGGAGGAGGCTCGTGTGGAGCATAAACACCGGCATAGACCTGAATGGCCTGTTTCTGTGCTGTGCATTCTATGTAATGTAAGATGGGGGCAAATAGGATACTGAGTATGAGTTGGGAAAACAGTCAGGGGAGGAGATCAAAGGCATGGTCAGCAGGGGGGGGGGGTGTCTCCTGATCAGCCAATGCTCTTCTGGTTGGCCTCCTACCTACCACCCTCTGTAAACTTGAGCTCATTCAAAACTGCTGCCCAACTCTTACCAAGTCCTGCTCATCCGTCATCCGTGTGCTTGCTGACCTACGTTGGCTACCGATCAGACAACACCTCAATTTTAAAGTTCTCATCCTTGTTTTCGAATCCCTCCATGGCCTCGCCTCTCCCTATCTCTGTAACCTCCTCCAGCCCCACAACCCTCTGAGATCTCTGCACTCCTCCAATTATGATCTCTTGTGCATCCTCAATTTCCTTCGCTCCACCATTGGGGGCCGTGCCTATAGTTGTCTGGGCCCTAAGCTCTGGAATTCCCTCCCTAAACCTCCCCGCCTCTCTACCTCTCTCTTCCCCTTTAAGTCGCTCCTTAAAACCTACTTCTTTGACCTGGCTTTTGATCACCTGTCCTAATATCTCTTTATGTGACTTTGTGTCAATTTTTGCCTGATAACGCTCCTATGAAACGCCTTGGGACGTTGGACTACGTTAAAGGTGATATATAATGCAAGTCGTTGTTGTTTGGTGCAAGATCTGCGGAAACCCTGGAGAAATAGTTGAAGCATTACCGCATTGTTTCTGGGAGCAAAGAGAAACACAAATCCCCTGTGATACTGTTTCACCTGAAGGCCAAAATAATTGTATCTATGTGTAATGTGTGTTTTTTCCTGTGCTGTATGTACATTTCATACAAAGCCATGATTTTCCTTCTAAACAAATAGGCTATGTTATTAAAGGTTTACTGCTCTACGTAATGTTTCTTTTCGACTCAGGGCAGCTAGTGAAAAGGTTGAGTACCTGAAATCTGCATGTAAACAGAAAATGCTGGACATACAAAGGAGGGACATTGGTTGTAAAGTGCTTTGGGACATCCTGAGGATATGTTACAATACTATATGAATGCAAATATGCTCTTTGTTCTTTACAGCCAATGAAGAACTTTTGAAGTGTAGTCACTGTTGTAATGTAGGAAACGCGACAGACAATTTGCGCACAGCAAGATCCCACAAACAGCAATGTGATAATGACCAGATAATCTGTTTTAGTCATGACGTTTGCTGAAGTCAATATTCAGGCCCAAGAGCTGAGGAGAATGATGGGAAACTTGCTGGAGTTCCCACTGAGCTTGGTTGGAGCATTGCAGGAAGCTGAAGACAGATAGGTCATCATGGCTTCTTCATTCTTAATCTTCTCCGGCAATCTTCCCCTGGGTCCCAAAACATTGTCCAGTGCATTAAGCATTATTGAAATATTCTGCTTTAAGGGATAGCCAGAGCCTCACTCTACAAGTCCTTCAGCTTTCCTTAATCGGCTTCTCTTTGATAACTAGGCAGAATTGGTCTTAAGAGATAAAGGGCTGATATTGATTACCATGCGTAGTCAAGCTGAAACATTGCCTCATCATTCAAACATCAATTATCTGATGCACTGGTGAGCTGTAGATGGAGTATTCTGTCCTGAGACTTGGCATGGTTTCATCTAAATATATATATATATAATGCACAGCAGATAGTTTATTTACTAGTAATCCACCGTCAGAAACAAGCTGGGGTTACGATAGGATCATAAAATGATACAGCACAGAAGGAGGCCATTCGGCCCACTGTGTCTGTACCGACTCTTTGAAAGAGCTGTCCAATTAGTCCCATTCCCCTGCTCTTTCCCCACAGCCCTGCAAATTTTTCCCCTTCAAGTATTTATCCAATTCCCTTTTGAAAGTTATTATTGAACCTGCTTCCACCACCCTTTCAGGCAGTGCTTTCCAGATCAGAACAACTCGCTGCTTAAATAAATGTTTCCTCATATCACCTCTGGTTCTTTTGCCAATTACCTTAAATCTGTGTCCTCTGGTTACCGACCCTCCTGCCACTGGAAACAGTTTCTCCTGATTTATCAAATTTATCAATTTACCTATCAAAACCCTTTATGATTTTGAACACCTCTGTTAAAATCTCCCTTTAACCTTCTCTGCTCTAAGGAGGTGGTGGTGGTGGACAAATTATTGGAAACAATTCTGAGGGATAGTATTAATCGCATTTAGAAAGGCACGGATTAATCAAGGACAGTCAGCATGGATTTGTTAAGGGAAGATCGTGTTTGACTAACTTGATTGAATTTTTTGAGGAGGTAACAAGGTGGATCGATGAGGGTAGCACGTTTATTGTAGTCTACATGGATTTCAGCATGGCTTTTGAGAAGATCCCACATGGCAAACTGGTCAGAAAAGCAAAAGCCCATGGGATCCAAGGGAAAGTGGCAAGTTGGATCCAAAATTGGCTCAGTGGCAGGAAGCAAAGGGTAAGGGTGCTTTTGTGACTGGAGGGCTGTTTCCAGTGGGGTTCCGCAGGGCTCAGTACTAGGTCTCTTGCTTTTTGTGGTATATATCAATGATTAAGACTTAAATGTAAGGGTGTGGAGATGCCGGTGATGGACTGGGGTTGACAATTGTAAACAATTTTACAACACCAAGTTATAGTCCAGCAATTTTATTTTAAATTCACAAGCTTTCGGAGGCTTCCTCCTTCCACATCGTTCACCTGAGGAAGGAGGTAGCCTCCGAAAGCTTGTGAATTTAAAATAAAATTGCTGGACTATAACTTGGTGTTGTAAAATTGTTTATAAATGTAAGGGGTGTGATTAAGAAGTTTGCAGATGATACAAAAATTGTCCGTGTGGTTGATAGTGAGGAGGAAAACTGTAGTCTGCAGGAAGATATCAATGGACTGGTCAGGTGGGCAGAAAAGTGGCAAATGAAATTCAATCCGGAAAAGTGTGAGGTAATGCATTTGGGGAGGGCAAACAAAGCAAGGGAATACACAATAAATGGGAGGACACTGAGAGGTGTAGAGTAAGAGGGACCTTGGAGTGCATGTCCACAGATCCCTGAAGATAGCAGGACAGGTAGATAAGATGGTTAAGAAGGCATACAGGATACTTTCCTTTACTCGCCAAGGCATAGAATATAAGAGCAGGGAGGTTATGCTGGAACTGTATAAAACACTAGTTAGACTACAGCTTGAGTACTGTGTATGGTTCTGGTCATCACATTACAGGAAGGATGTAATTGCACTAGAGAGGGTACAGAGGAGATTTACGAGGATGTTGCCAGGACTGGAGAATTTTAGCTATGAGGAAAGATTGGATAGGCTGAGGTTGTTTTCTTTGGAACAAAGGAGGTTGAGGGGAGATTTAATTGAGGTGTGTAAAATTATGAGGGGCCTGGATAGAGTGGATAGGAAGGGTCTATTTCCCTTAGCAGAGAGGTCAATAACCAGGGGGCATAGATTTAAAGTAATTGGTAGAAGGATTAGAGGGGAGCTGAGGAGAAATGTTTTCTCCCAGAGGGTGGTGGGGGTCTGGAACTCACTGCCTGGAAAGGTGGTAGAGGCAGAAACCCTCATTGCATTTAAAAGGTGCTTGGATGTGCATTTGAAATGCCGTAACCTACATGGCTGCGCACCAAGAACTGGAAAGTGGGATTAGGCTGGATGGCTCTTTTTCGGCCGGCATGGACAAGGTGGGCCGAATGGCCTCCTTCTGCGCTGTAAATTTCTACAATTCTACGAGAACAACCCCAGCTTCCCTTGTCTCTCCAGGTAACTGAAGTCTCGCATCCCTGGTACCATTCTAGTAAATCTCCTCTGCACCCTCTGTAATGCCTTGACAGCCTTCATAAATTATAATGCCAACGATTGCCACATACCAAAAAGCATGCTGCCCCTGTTGTCATTAGGTACCAGGTACACCCCAGAATCTCCTCGAAAGCCACCACAGAAAGAGATGCATGCTGATCTCAGACTATTTTGGAGACAGGCACATTAGTACTAATTTGGCACTGAATTGGCAATGTTGTGTGTGGCAAATGGAAATATTACATTGAAGCAATCGGTGTTTCTTCATGGAGAAGTGTAGAACGAAGTATTCTCAGCCTCTAATCCATGCTGTACTTAACTTGGGAGTACTTGCATACCGAGGGAGTAAGGTCCTTTTCTTGTTGACAGGTGGAGAGGGAGCTTTACGCTGCATGTAATCTGTTCCTTAGGAATGATGGATAAGCAATATAGATAATGTTTTACTTTGCTTCCAACCCATACAACAGCTGACCAAGGAGTGATGAAGGGGCAGTGTAGAAGGAGTGTCACTCTACATACTGTAGCTGGCCTGGGAGTGATTGATGCTGGTCAATTGGTGAAGCATCCATTTCTTCAGCTATGAGATCCCTCACTTCAGTGAGCCCCTCCTCCCAAAAAGTAGGTTCTTTATCTTTGTTATTCAGTAAGGCCTCACTCAGTCAAATTTTCTGATGGAACTGCTAAGTTCTGATCACTATTGTTAAGAAATCAAAGAAACTTTTTTTTCATAAATGAGTTACATGATGTGAAAATTGCTGTTGTATTGTTTTACAAGGAAATCTCAGGCATAATTGCCTGGTGTCACAGTTACAAATGGAAGTTGCCACGGCAACCAAAATTGCTGAATTCCTCAACGTCGATTGGCTGAGAGTGGGGATGGTGACATGGGGGGGGTGCCCCCTAGGTGAAATTTTCATTAGTTGGGTGAAATTTCACTTTTATTGAAAAATGGATGAATGACTCATTAACAATAAATTCATATCTTTGAAATGTGTGACTTCTGAGAATGCAATTTCATTCATGTGTCATTAACTAGGAGGAAATCACAGTCACAGAAACAGAGAACCATCAAAGTTTACTGCAACAAAGGATGCCATTCGGCCTACCGTGTCTGGACTGGTTCTTTTCTAGAGTGATCCAGAACCAATTGCACTGCTCCACTCTCACCCCATCGACAACAACAATTTGCATTTATGTAGCGTCTTTAATGTAGTAAAACATCCCAAGGCGCTTCACAGGAGCGATTATCAAACAAAATTTGACACCGAGCCACATAAGGAGATATTAGGACAGGTGACCAAAAGCTTGGTTGAAGAGGTAGGTTTTAAGGAGCGACTTAAAGGAGGAGAGAGAGGTAGAGAGGCGGTGAGGTTTAGGGAGGGAATTCCAGAGCTTATGGCCTGGGCATGATTGGCCGAATGGCCTCCTTCTGTGCTCTTTCGTTCTATAATTCTATAAGGCACGGTCGGTAATGGTGGAGCGATTAAAATTGGGGATGCGCAAGAGGCCAGAATTGGAGGAGTGCAGAGATCTCGGAGGGTTATGTGGCTGGAGGAGGCTACAGAGATAGGGAGGAGCGAGGCGAGCGCATGGAGGGGTTTGAAAACAAGGATGAGAATTTTAAATGTTTATTTTCCCTTCCCTTAAAAGATGCAATAGTCACTGCCTCAACCAGTCCCTGTGACAAAGCAGACCATGCTCCAACAACCATCCACATAAAGAAAATACTTTTCAATCTCACTCTTAATTTTAAACTCTATGACCTTTCATCACTCTGGCATTTTGTTTTACTGAAACTGGAATTGCATCCACAGACATCGTCGCACCGCCCACCAAGGACTGCTCATTCCCACTTTCAGTTCACGTTGGGTCGCAGATTTGTGAATGTACTTGGGGAGTGGGGCTGTACTGTGCTAAATATACTCGTGTTTTGTTGCTTCCACGAAGTGCAGATCGTTGTTTGGAGCCCGATGAAATTCATGTGGTATTTATCTGATTTCACAGTATTGTTTAGCTCAGCTGGGATGCAGTCCCTTAAAATCAATGTCTCCTGCCTTCACATGTCTGGTAGCCAGTATAATTATACAATGTCACACTGGAGAAAAACTGTTGCAGTCCACCCTTGATGTGTTTTTTTTTACATTCTTTTGAGCAAAAATAGAGGATACCTTTTGAGAAGGGAGATTTTACGAAAGATAATCTATAGAGTGACACAAAGGCTGCACACCTCACAACTGCTGCAAGTGTGGGTGGAATATATTGACTGTGACAATGGTGGTTTCTTTTCCGTAATCTGCCATTATGCTGACGTGCTGTTTTATTTATAATTTGTCCCTGGTGTTTTCTTAATATACTTTCTTCTAACATTCTCTCCAGGTTCCTGTTCCATAGACTGCCACCCCTCTGTTATCTCACCCGAGCGTCCTTCGGATGAGATGTTAAACCGAGGCCCCGTCTGCCCTCTCAGGTGGACATAAAAGATTCCACGGCACTATTTCGAAGAAGAGCAGGGGGAGTTCTCCCCGGTGTCCTGGCCAATATTTATCTCTCAACCAACATCTAAAACACAAATTATCTGATCATTATCACACTGCTGTTTGTGGGAGCTTGCTGTGCGCAAATTGACTGTTGCGTTTCCTACATTACAACAGTGACTACACTTCAAAAAAATGTACTTCATTGACTCTAAAATGCTTTGGGACATCCTGAGGTTGTGAAAGGCATAAATACAAGTCTTCTTTCTTCTTTCAAGTGGCCACTCTCCATGCAGGAGTCTAAACAGTGCCAATTTTGGACGAATCTGTACTGAATCTTTCAACAGTTTTGTGCTGGTGGGGCGATGGTTGTTGGGGGGGGGTAGGGGGAGGGGTGGGGGGCTTGGGTTGCAGAGTAGAGGGAACTTCAGTCTGCAATTGAGGCTGGATTCCTCCCTGTTCTACTCCTCAGAGGTAACACGCCTCATCTTATTGATCATAAAAGGTTTCATCAAGAGCAATTGGGAGGAAGTCTATGCATCGTGGAAGGCAGCAGAGCTGAGCCCAAACCTGTCCTCACTTGATGTTCACATATGCACCCTGTCCAGCGAGAGTCACTGGTTCGTTCAGGGTTCTGAGGCTGTTTATAGCTTCTGACTACTTCCATGATGTGGAGATGCCGGTGATGGACTGGGATGGACAAATGTAAGGAATCTTACAACACCAGGTTATAGTCCAACAATTTTATTTTAAAATCACAAGCTTTCGGAGATTATCTCCTTCGTCAGGTGAGTGAGTGAATGAGAGGTTCTCAAATCGCATATCTCATATTAGACTGGGACACCATCACACCAATCAAAGGTGTCGTTGGTGTTCAGACAGGTTAACCACGGAAAACAGTAGGTCCCAGTATACTGAATACACAATGGGTCAAATTACACAGACAGAGAGAAAGAGACCCGAAAGGCAGAGAGAGAGAGAGAATTTCCAGTTGTATTAAAAACAGATAACTTTTTTTTCCTGCTGGTGGGGTTACGTGTAGCGTGACATGAACCCAAGATCCCGGTTGAGGCCGTCCTCATAGGTGAGGAACTTGGCTATCAATTTCTGCTCGACGATTTTGCGTTGTCGTGTGTCTCAAAGGCCGCCTTGGAGATGGTTGAGATAGGCTAACATCACAGATTGGAAATGTGGACCTTCCTGGGCTGTGTGGCACCAACCATTGGTCCATTTATCTACTGAGTCATTCAGGAGCTGACTAAGAATTTTAATATTGGTTGCTTTTTTGTTGTCATTTTATTTTTTTTTGCTGAATCTTACTGCTCCAAGGATGGGATAGAGTAGAGAGGGCTTTACCCTGAGCTATAACTGACTTGGGAGCAATTTAACACTAACACTACGTGCCAAAAATAGAAACATGTACATTCCCCGAGCCTGATGTCCTTCATCGTGATGAGCATATAAAAAAGTTACAAGGTATGTTCAGATGAAGAATGCCCTTTGGCCATTTTTATCTCATCCTTTCAGACAATAAACCCGACCATTTTCCCATTAAGGTTTTAATATCCAATTGAACAGACCAGAAGGACCACAGTTTAACGCCGCATTCAAAAGATAGGATCTTTTGGAGTTTTTGTGGTTACATGCTCAAGCGATCAAGATGTAATGGTGATAAAGACTATGGCGGTTTGGACGGGGCAGGTGGTGGAAAGTATAGCTTCGGTAAGGTGCAAAGATGGAAAGGAGGCTTTTGAGGTAAACCCCAATGGTTTGGGTGGGAAGGCCAGTTATAGAGAAGTATGGAGTTTCTGCTCATAAGGCGGCAGTGGCAGGTGCTTTGAAGAGCCCTTTGGAGAATGCCGAGAGGAACCCAGAGGGTAGTCCTGGGCTTATTCAAGGGGGGGGGGCATTTCAGGTCTGGGACAGTGATAGTCTAGAGGAAGGCAGAGGAGTAGTGAAAGGTTGGGTTAGGGACTTGGGGGGGGGGCAAAGTATCTGGGGGCAGAGAAAAGAAAGGTGACATTACAAAGTGATAGGAAGGTGAAAGAAGAGAGGAGAGAAGAGTCCTAGAGAAAAAAAGGGAGATAGGCTCTGGTCTGGGACGGCAGCCAAAACACAGGTGTAAATGAATACAAAGGAAATTCAGATTACATTGACATGGCAGAGATTAGGCGAGACACATCATAGTCATAAACAAAGGACAGGGAGAAGATGAAATGAAACAGTCCAAAGTAAAAGACAGGTGCTGTGGTGGGATGAAGTCGACTTGTAGACAGCTTGGAACGTCCATGGGCCAATGGGTCAGTAGTGGAGGGAGGGGCTGGATCCAGGAAACTTGCATCTTCCATCTCCTTTTAAAGAGAGTCTCACCCTCAGGTACCCTTTATAAAAATGAAAGAATTCTAGGGATGATTCCATGGTCCCAATTTCCCATCGGGTAAGCCAGCTCAGGAGGAACGCAGGTTGGAAACATAGATGGTGCCCTCTGTCAGCCTGTGGTGGGCACCTTCCCCACGACCAGAATTAACGGGGACAAAATGGAGGCAGACATGAATGTGCCGGGAACGCTGCGGGTTAAAACAACCCCAATCCCTCGGGCAGGGTTAAAATTGCGCCTATAATCTCCGGGTTGCGAGTCAAGTGCTTGCCCAAGTAGAATTACAAAGATGACCGTAAAAAAAAATCTTTATTAACCCAACAGATTTTCACATTCCTGCCAGTAAAACGGGCCAGCCCAACTTTTGATATTTTTTATTATATTGGTTTGCAGTTGATCTCAATTCCAGTCCGCTGGAAACAAGCCAGCATTGCAGACGGGCTAAATCTTTCCACAAAGTATTAAATCTAGCCCGCTATTGTGAAGCACAGTAGGTCATCTATAGAGAACCCACAATCATCATTTTCCCAGTTTCATCCAGTCGATTGCATTTCTGTTTCATTTTATTATGGCTGCCAAGTACGTCCATTTTTTATAATCGCGCTGTTGTCAGCAAGGCTTGGAATTTATTAGGGAGATGCTTGCACATCTACTGTTAGGAAAGTCTTTCTGCATGTGAGCATTTCTGTGTGTGTGTAAGAGTACACATGCGCATGAATTATGGGTGTGTCTGTGATTACCTAAACTCTTTTCATGTCGGACCCTTACAGGCGATACACAAGGAAGAGTTTGATCTGATTAAAACATAGAAACAACAACAACAGACGTGAACACCAGCCCTGGATAGTTAAATGGCCTTTAACATGGAAAAACATCTCAGCACTTCACAGAAGTGTAATCAGGCAAAATTTGGCACCGAGCCAAAGAAGGAGGTATGAGGAGGTTGGTCAAAGAGGTAGCTTTTAAAGAGGGTCTTGAAGGAAGAGAGAAAGGTGGAGAGGTGGAACATATGAAGAATAGTAGACCATTCAGCCCCTCAAACCTGTTCTGCCATTTAATTAGATGATGGTTGATCTGTACCTTAACTTCATTTACCCACTTTTGTTCCATATCCCTTGATACCCTTACCCACCAAAAATCTGTCGGTTTAGGGAGGTAATTCCAGAGTTTAGGGCCGAGATGGCTGAATCTATGTTCACCAATGCTGGGGCGAAGGGAGTGGGGGATGCACGAAAGTACAGAATTGGAGGAATGCAAAGTTCTCAGATGGTTGTAGGGCTGGAGGAAGTCACAGAGAGAGGGAGGGGCAAGGCCATGAAGGAATTTGAACACAAGGATGAAAATTTTAAATTGGAACCTTTGGGCAACCGGGAGCCAATGTCGGTCAGCAAGCACAGGGGTCATGGGTGAGCGGGACTTGGTGGGGGTTAGGATACAGGCAGCAGAGTTTTGGTTGAGCTGAATTTTATGGAGGGTGGAGGATAGGAAGCTGGCATTGGAATAGTTGAGTCTGGAGGTGAAAAAGGCAAGAAAGCTTGGAACAAGGAAAGACGATTCAGTTAATCAAACCTATTGCACCAGCCAGTCCCAGAGGTGAAAGGTCAGTGGCTAACCTCCTGTACCACTGAGTTCTAGACCATTCGAGCCCTCTCCTTCCACAGTCCATATATGACGATCTGAAACTGAGGGTCTTCCACTCCAATATCTCCGTATTATCTTCCCAATCCCCATACGAAGCAAACACACATTAATACCTCCATTACCACCATTGTAATGAATTGGATCGAAATCTAATTCCAGAGGTGAAAGGCCAGTGTCTGACCCACTGCATCAGCCAGTCCCAGAGGTGAAAGGTCAGTATTTGACCCACTGCACCAGCCAGTCCCAGAGGTGAAAGGCCAGTGTCTGACCCACTGCATCAGCCAGTCCCAGAGGTGAAAGGTCACTGTCTGACCCACTGCACCAGCCAGTCCAGAGGTGAAAGGTCAGTGTCTGACCCACTGCACCAGCCAGTCCCAGAGGTGAAAGGTCAGTATTTGACCCACTGCACCAGCCAGTCCCAGAGGTGAAAGGTCAGTGTTTGACCCACTGCACCAGCCAGTCCCAGAGGTGAAAGGCCAGTATCTGACCCACTGCATCAGCCAGTCCCAGAGGTGAAAGGTCACTGTCTGACCCACTGCACCAGCCAGTCCCAGAGGTGAAAGGTCAGTGTCTGACCCACTGCACCAGCCAGTCCCAGAGGTGAAAGGTCACTGTTTGACCCACTGCACCAGCCAGTCCCAGAGGTGAAAGGTCAGTGTCTGACCCACTGCACCAGCCAGTCCCAGAGGTGAAAGGTCAGTGCCTAAAAAACTGGACCAGTCAGTTCCAGGGGTGAAAGAATCATAGAATCATAGAATAATACAGCACAGAAGGAGGCCATTCGGCCCATCATGCCTGTGCCAGCTCTTTGAAAGAGCTATCCAATTAGTCCCACTCCCCACAGTGTTGTACCCACAGCACTGCCCAGTTACAGAGGAGAAAGGCTACTGTCTAATTCACTGGGCCAAGGGTGAAAAGGTCAGTGTCTAACCTCCTTGCTCAGTGAGTCCTCCCCATTCTGTTTTTTTCAATGAGTTAGTGCAGATCTGCATTAAGAATGTCTCACTGAGCATGATTGGTAGCAATTCTCATTCAGCGTGTATTATATCTCAGTGTACTTTAAGCAGCTCTTGAGAAGGATTATCATCGGCAAGAAATACCAGCCAGTTAAGTTTTTTTTTTCAGTTGAGGCCTGAATGAATTGGTGTGACAGTTAATAGCTGCTATAGCTGATGAATGAATAATTCTGAACCAAAGCAGGTTATTAGATTTCCGGTCGACCAGGAGGAGAGTTTTAATTAGCTGAGAAACCACATTAAAAGCTGGTGATAGACAGATGGTTTCACTCATCCTTGAAACTAGTCATTGCTCTGCAGCAGAACAGGTTCTGTGAATTCGAGAGAGGAACGGACAGTGTCTCAAAATGAATGGAACGGTTTCAATGATACACTTGCCTGTGCTTTCATATCTCTGGAACGCGTGAAGCACTTCATTGCATCTTTGCAAATTAAGTGCCAATAAAGACATAGATCCATGACTTAATTATACAAGGAAAAGAAGGATTCTAGAGTAAAGATTCCACGGACTCTTTTAAAGGGACAGAAGTATGGCAGGCTGGGTCGGGACTTCCATCCGCCTCATCCCCTCCAAATCCTAGGGATGGGGGTCATTGAGCTATTCAGGGTGGGTGTTCACAACTGCAGTTGTGCAACAGGTTTGCTCACCCCCGCTGGAAATCAGAGTGGCGCTCGAGTGGACCTGCTGGGCGGAATTCCGATGAAAGCTTGGGAATAATTCCAGACATGCCCCTCCCCCTCCCCAGCCCTTAAGAACATAAGAATTAGGAGCAGGAGTAGGCCATACGTCCCCTCGAGCCTGCTCCGCCATTCAATAAGATCATGGCTGATCTTCGACCTCAACTCCCCTTTCCTGCCCGATATCCCTAGTGTCCAAAAATCTATTGAACTCAGCCTTGAACATATTCAACGACTGAGCATCCACAGCCCTCTGGGGTAGAGAATTCCAAAGATTCACAACCCTCTGCATGAAGAAATTCCTCCTCATTTCAGTATTAAATGGCCGACCCCTTATCCTGAGACTATGTCCCCTAGTTCTAGACTCTCCAGCCAGGGGGAAACAGCCTCTCAGCATCTACCCTGTCAAGCCCCCTTCTCAAAGTATCTCGGGGATGTAATAAGCATAGGCCTAAGAAGTAGTCTGCCCCTGTGGAGTGCAATTTGCCGTGGGAATTGTGACGACTCCAGCAAAGAGAAGGCAGGTCTGAAATGTAATATCTATCCTTCTGTCTGCCTGTCTATATTTCTATCGAGTTGCTTGTACCTCTGAAGTGACTGAGGGGCTGAACATCCTTGACCCTTCCTGCCCCACTCCCGCCATACTACCCCTGGAAGTATGCGGGGAAGGGCCAGAAATTAGACTGATCCTACAGCTACCCCAGGTCCTGACCTGACGTCAGTGTTTGCGTCTGGTCTCATGGTTGGTGGGTTGGGGGTGGGGGAGACACAGACCCCAAACAAGGCCATTGACATCCCAAAGTGCTTCACAGCCAATTAATTACTTTCGAAGTGTGGTCACTATTGTTATGTAGGCAAACGCAGCAACCAATCTGCATACAGGAAATACCCACAGGCAGCAGTGCCGCCAGTACCAGGAGTGTTCAATTACATCGTGACATAGATGAGTTTACATAGGTAGGTTCCATTATAAATGGAGACATAGGATTTTATAATGGAATTTATATAAAATAAGGGCAGAGGCCCAACATTTCCTGGAAAGTTTCGGCGTAACTACGGTGTAGGTTTGGAATTGTGCCGTTTTTGCGGAAGAAATTTGAATGTAATTGATTTACGCCAGTTTTACTCCAAACCGCCATTACGCGTGAATTTCCTCGACCATTTGCGCTGGTCCCAAGTTACGCCCAGCAAAAGTCAACAGCTAATTAACGTGGCCCCGCCCCATCCAAAAACCAGAGAACGCAAATTTCCTGCATTGTTACGCCCCTTCTGAACAGACATAAATTTACGCCCAAAATTTTTGGCACAACAGGACCCAAGGTCCCTATTTCTGGTGTTTTATAGCGATTTTAATTCAGAAAATTTTTATGTCTCCTCACTGAGACCTGACCTGAATTTTTTATGTCTTTGAATGCTTTTTTATGGCATTAGAATTTGTTGCATTAAAAAGAGCAAAGGTTCCACAATTGCTTTTTCTTAAATATGCTTTAATGTGCATAAATGCTTGACCGCTTCAGACTTTAATTTTCATAACGTTAATAAGATAAAGAGGGACTTGAAGAGAGTATGTTCTTGGGCCCTAATTGTTTACGCTGATTTTCACTTGTTTTATGCTGGATTTTACACTCGGACGAATGCTGATGAACTTCTCAGGAAATTTCAGTGTAAATTGGCATTGGCAAGACAGGCGTGAATTTCGATTCTGGCCCTTCGAACTTTAAAACTGGGACAAAATAACGTCCTGGTCCAATTATCCCACGTCCTCTAAACCCTGCTTTACCTCAAGACTACACCGAGTGTCAGCTTTCTGTGGGGATTCTGCCCCTCATCCAATGTACATTCAGCAGAAGAGACGCGGAAAAATCAGTGGAAAAATGACATAAATACGCAGTTTTATTGGGGGGTTTCCGCGGCTTTTCTGCCGAAGTCACAGCGGAAGAAATTGTCCCCCTTGGTCTTGACTCATTGTGTGCAATGGCACAGGAGGTGGACTAGTTAACAGCGGTAGTTTGAAGAGTTATGCCACAAGGTGCACGGCCACACAATAGAAATAACAAAGGAACGAAAGACTTGCATTTATATAGCGCCTTTCACGACCTCAGGATGTCCCAAAGCGCTTTACGGCCAATGAAACATTTTTGAACTGTAGTCACTGTTGTAATATAGGAAATTCGGCAGCCAATTTGTGCACAGCAAATAGCATTGAAATAAATTATTAGATCATCTGTTTTTAGGTGTTGTTGAGGGGCAGGACATGAAAAAACTCTCCTTATATGCTTTAAATAGTAGCATGGGATCTTTTATGTCCACCTGTGAGGGTAGACAGGGCCTCCATTTAACGAGTTAGCCAAAAGATGGTGTAGCACTCAAGTACCAGCTTAAATTACATTCTTCAAGGCTCTCAAGTGGGACAATCTTCTGAGTCAGACACAAGAGTGCTACCCAGTGAGCCACGGCTGACACTTGCAGTGTATGGTGCTTTTCACACTTGTTGTGTTGAAGACAATGCTATTCAGATGGGACTGCTAAGAGGTATCTGTGGGTATATAATCCCAGGAGAGAGGGCAGTCAGTTTGCCTGGAAGTGTACCTCTGCTTTCTGGGGCAAGAATTAATGGCGAAAAGGGACAAAAGGACACGGGGCCAGTGAGATTTTCAACCGAGATCTGTGAGGTACACCCCTGGGAGCTAAAAAAATGCAGTTGGAAGTAAGTCTGAAAGAAAGCTAAGGCCAAACCAAGTCAGTTTGGTAGTAACTTTCAAAAAGGGAATCAGATAAATACTTGAAGGGAAAAATATTTACGGGGAAAGAGCAGGGGAATGGGATTAATTGGTTAATTCTTTCAAAGAGCAGGTACAGGCATGATGGGCCGAATGGCCTTCTCCTGTGCTGTACTTACTTTGACACTCTGATACTATGAAGTCAGCCCAAGAAAGGGACAGGGTTTGCGGTGTATTATTTTGTCCCATGTTTTCAAAGGAGTGATGTGAGATTGAGCTAAGGAAGTGGAATTTTCTTCAACTGTTACTCTGTGTATTCACTTGCTTTCTGGGAAATAAAGCAGCTTAATGAGTCCTATCAGGACACACCTCACCTCGAGGTTGTCAGTCCGCCTTCAAAAAAGATTGGAAAAACACGAGAAGGCATGTGTGAAAGGCACAAATATCCAGTTCAGATCACAAGAGGGTCTTATTGTTGTACCCCGTGGGCTATGCTATTGTCTAATTAGATATTGGGCAATACAGGCGCACTCCTGAACATAAGATGTTCAGACCGCTTACGGGAGTGACCAGCACCACTGTACTTGAGAGTATATAAGGGAGACCTGAAACTTGTAATACCCACACGCGCAGGAGTTGGAATCTGGGAGACACTTCCTCTAAAGACTCCAACAATCTTTTGTGCTTAGTAAGCTTCTTTCTTTTAAAGGCTGGGCCCCGGAGTCGGGATTCTTAGCCTCACCCGCATTGGATGAAGGCGACCTCACCCTTTGGCGTGGGGGCCTCCCGTACCACTTTCACCTACTCCTGCTCAGCTGTGCTCACTGAACTGCCCTCAAACTAGATCACCCCACTAAGGCGGTGCTTGCGAATGTAAGATATAGAACTTGGTGAGGTGTCTGGGGGACAGCTGCTGTGAGAGACCCTGCGGTTCTTAATGGGCCATGGCTGCGAAAGCATAAAGAGACGACAGTTGGGAGAGAGAATCCTGCTGGATTGTATACACAGCTACTGAGGGCAGGCAACAGGTATGCTGCACCAAGTGATCCTTGGCTCTTGTGAACAATGAACAAGTACTGGCTGCTTATACAAACGCTGTGCAGGGCTGTGTCCTCCTGCTTCGCCATCCCTGACCTCCTGAAGAACATTATGTTCTTGAATCTCCATGTCCCTCCCTTCGAATCAGATGAGATCACATATTGATGCTCGGCCACCTTCATTTGCATTTCTCACCCTCCGAATCTTCTTTCAAAAGAACAACCTTCCTTCGGTCCCATTGCCACCTGAGTTAGCAATGCAGCCGCCCAATGTGTGATGGTGAGGGATTCGAGTCAAGAATTCAGAGCGTGCATGAGTGCTAATGTGGAGAGATGTCTGCAGGATATCATTCGGAGAATGAGGGCTGGTGAGAAGGATATCAGCAGGTTATCATTCGCCTGCGTGTAATGAAGGAAGGGTATGTGTGATCAGGGACATGGTGGATGGTCCACAGATTAGGTCATGTTCTATAATGGGAAGGTGCAGAATGTCAGAACAACCTAATGAAGATGAGATTCTGCAACACCTGCTATGGGTGCAGATTGTAAGTAAGAGGTGCCCTTGTACCTGCTGACTTTGCCTCTCCTGGTGAGATTGATGGATGTTTTTTGGCACTGCAGTCATGTCTTGTAAACTGCGCTGCTCATATTAATGATCTTTGCAAAGGATAAGCACCCATTTCGCCCCCTCCCAACCCCCCAACCGTGTTGGCAGAATATTTGATCGTGATTGGGGGCAGGGAAGGCCCTGTCCTAGTCTGGATACCCACGCATACGCACTTCCCAACTACCAGGGTTAACTGAACAGTGATCAAAAGCAGCAACGCTGCCTGATCCTTCCTAGCTCAGGGGCATTCACTTCTGGCATCTCCATGGCCATCCTGGCTGAGATCAGCCAAATGAGCCTGCACCAAGGATCAAAACTGGACATGTATGGGTCAGGATGACATTGGGGAGGAGGGTGGGGGGTCATTTACCCACTGAGCCAGAGGACGAGTGCTAACAATCATGCTTTAAACAAATTTTGAATTGCTTTGTGAAGACTTGATGGGTGAAGGATTTTCCCGTTCACTGTTGGTGAAAAGCTGTTGAGATGAACTCAGAAAAGGACAAGTTATTCCTGATACTGTTATATAAGACTTGAAATGATTATCTATGGTATTAGTGTACAAACGCTTACATTGTTTATCTGATATTCCTTTAGCCACTATTTCAGCCCTTTTCAAGTACACGGGTTAATGCCTCAGTTAAAATAGGTGACAGACATATCCCAGGAAAGTGTTGAGCATTCGTCATCGTCAACTGTACTTTCTAGGCTATAACGTTATTGATATTTTTGGGTGGAAATGGAAAAGTATTTCTTTATTGAAACAGAAGAAGAGGAGATCTAAGATTACCTAAAGGTAAACCCAACCTAAGTTGGGCCAGCTGCTGCTTTGCAGAGAGAAGGTCACTCTAACCATTGTGATGAGTATGACCTACAATAGGACTGGAAGGCATAACTTTGCCAGATACATGCCAGGGATGAGGATGACCCTCTCAGGACTGACTATTTTGTATGTTGAGCTGTTGACTGTGGTACAGACTGTCACCCCACGCAGTGACTGTAAACTTGGTTTGTAGAGACTGTCTCCTAATAATAACAAAGGAACAGGAAGAGGCCATTTAGCCCCTCAAGCCTGTTCTGCCATTCAATTAGATCACGGGTGATCTGTATCTTAACTCCATTCACCTGCCTTGGTTCAATATCGCCCAATATTGCCTAACAAAAATCTATCAATCTCAGTTTTGAAATTTTCAACTGACCCCCAGCCTCAACAGCTTTTTGAGGGAGAGAGTTCCAGATTTCCACTCCCCTTTGTGTGAAGAAGTGCTTCCTGACATCACCCCTGAACAAACGTGGTTGGTACAGGCTGACGCTTAATGCAGTTACAATGAAATAAACACAGAAATGGCTGGAAACACTCATCAGGTCAGGCAGCTTCTGTGGAGAGAGAAACAGAGTTAACATTTTAGGTCGACGACCTTCAATCAGAACTCCCAACATGGTGACTGTTAATCAACGCAGCGACGATGAACTCAATTAGTACAGACTGTTACCAAGCATAATGACTGTGAAATCGGCAGGTGTGAGCTGTCACTGAGTACAGTGAATGTGGACTTGGTTGAAGTATTTAGGAACAAAATGAACAGATTCTTAACTAAAAAGAGACGAGAGACTTATAGGTTTGTGTCACATCAGGCAGAGAGATTCTCTGAATTGGCTCCTGGTCATGCAACCAATCACTGCTAGCAAGTCAGGAGGACAAAAAAAACTTTTTCTCATTCCTATCTTCTTATTCTGCAGCATATTGTGTATCCTTTGCCTTATTAAAATAAATCAAAAGTGCAAATGTGGACAAGGCTACTTGCTGATAAATGCAGACCTAATGATGTATCTCACTTGCAGTAAAATATAGTTCTATTTTACATTTGAATTCTCCTGTTTTTATTTTTCTCCCCATATCGTCTGAGGTGCTTTCTCACACTGGGGTGCAGTTCTATCACAATGAGCATGCTCGGGATATCTCACCCAGGTGGCTGTTCTTCATCTGCGAACCTAGATAGTGAGTGTCGACAGACTATTTGACCATGAAAGGCTTCTTGTCTGCACCCAATGCTGACAAAGGTACTGGGTAATGATGAGGAGACAGGAAGCCTAGCCTAATCCTTCAATTTAACAGCTCATCTAAAAGATGACATATCCTACAATATAGCAGTCCCTCAGCACTGCACTGAAGTATCAAACTGGATTATGTGCTCAAGTCTGTAGTGGGACTTGAACCCACAAGTCTTTGACTTGGAGGTAAAAGTGCTACCAATTGAGCTAAGCAGAATATCAGTTAAAATTTGGAAGAGCAGAGGTGGTGTCACCCATGTGCCCACCTCTGGAATGCACTGCCTGAGGGGGTGGTGGAGGCAGATTCAATTGTGGCTTTCAAAAGGGAATCGGATACTTGAAGGGAAAAATTTGCAGAGCTACCGGGGATAGGGCGGGGGAGCGGGACTAGCTGGATTGTTCTTGCAGACAGCCGGCACGGACTCGACGGGCCGAATGACCTCCTTCCATGCTGTGACCATTCTATGATTCTATGATTCTAGCCTCCCTAGCCCAGGGATGCTGAAGACAACTGTAGCGCTCCAGCGGACGCCGTGGCTGAGACCAGCTAACTCCGCGCAATCTTGGATGTTCCGGAGTCTGTATGACTCAGCGCCCCTGCAGGCAGTGTGTTTCCCCACTAAACCATCGGGAGGGTGAATTACCGTGTAGCATTAACAGGGCTGTACAACCTTAAGATACAACTCATTTTAAAAGCATAAAGCCTCTGTAGCTCTGTCGACGCTGTGAGCTGGAGGCTCCCACCAACGACGTTCCCACCAACTATCAACAGGGGCCCATTCTTTCGCCTGCCTCCGGTGCATTCTGGGTAGGATGGCATCACAGTTGACTGCGACCGCTGTGAAGGAGTCCATGAGCGATTCGATTCATAAAGAATGACGATACCAGGCAGACTCCTGAGGAGAAAAGATAAACCTACCAAAGTTGAGAAGTCCAGTGTTAAAAGCAAACTCTTTTTCTTCTCCACAATGTTTCTCCCAAACCATCCCCACATCGATGATAATCCTGATTCGATGTGTGTATAATGGGTTGTCTCCAGGATCTTCGGACATTCAATATTATGTTTTTCATACTATCACTCTGTCATCTCCTGGTCATACATAATGGAAAATGTGCTTGTGTTTGAGAAACTAATAAAAAAGAAACCCTCACTCCTCAAAATATTACGTTACAGTGGCAAAGAAATGAAGATTGTGGCAGGGAACAAATTGTACTCACGGCAAATGTGTTTTTGTTTCAATAAATGCCTGCAGCTCTGCATCCGCAATCAGAACAGTCTCATTTCCAGGCTCTGAATAGACAGTGCTCTTCCCAGAATATATTTCAGCCTTTTTCTGGCTAACTTTGATTCTGCCGTAAAGCGAGGCCTCCGACAACTAATGGATAATAGGAACATTTTTCTGTAAAGGGGATATTTACTGAGGGATTTATTCCCCACACAGCTTCTAACAGGAAGACTGGACGGAGCTTGCTGCTTTATTGACATGATTATCATCTAGTATTGTCACTAACTTCACCAATCTGAATTAGGAACATAGGAACAGGAGTAGGCCATTCAGCCCCTCGAGCCTGTTCTGCTATTCAATTAGATCATGGCTGATCTGTATCTCAACTCCATTTACCTGCCTTGGTTCCATAACCCTTAATGCCCTTATCTAACAAAAATCTATCAATCTCAGTTTTGAAATTTTCAATTGACCCCCAGCCTCAACAGCTTTTTGGGGGAGAGAGTTCCAGATTTCCACTCCCCTTTGTGTGAAGAAGGGCTTCCTGACATCACCCCTGAATGGCCTAGCTCTAATTTTAAGGTTATGCCCCCTTGTTCTGGACTCCCCCACCAGAGGGAATAATTTCTCTCCATCTACTCTATCGAATCCTTTAATCAACTTAAACACCTCAATTAGATCACCCCTTAATCTTCTAAACTCAAGGGGCTATAGGCCTACCTAGTCCAAGCCTAGAATTACCAGAAGTAAGTACTTTTAGCAAAAGATCATTATCATTTGTTTATCCAAATACTGTCATCCTTTATATTGGGTTTCTCATAGGCAGGTGAAATGATGGAGTAGATTTTACAGCATGTGTTGTTGCCTCTACAAGAAAACCTGCTTCAATGATTGCATTTTTTGAAGAGGTGACTAAAGTAGTGGACAGGGGAATGTCTATGGATGTTGTTTATATGGACTTCCATATAAGAAGGCATTCGATAAAGTTCCTCATGAGAGACTGTTAGCTAAAGTTGAAGCTCATGGAATTGAGGGCAAATTATTGACCTGGGTAGGAAATTGCAGCAGGAGACGGAGAGTCGGGATAATGGGCAGGTACTCAAATTGGCAGGATGTGACTAGTGGTGTCCCACAGGGATCTGTGTTGGGGCCTCAACTATTCACTGTATTTATTAACAGCTTAGATGTCAGAATAGAGAGCCACATATCCAAGTTTGCCGATGACACAAAGATAGGTAGCATTGTAAGCAGTGTAGATGGAAGCACAAAATTACAGAGAGATATTAATAGATTAATCGAATGGGCAAAACTGTGGCAAATGGATTTCATTGTAGGCAAGTGTGAGGTCATCCACTTTGGACCTAAAAAGGATAGATCAGAGTTCGTTCTAAATGGTGAAAAGCTGGAAACAGTGGAGGTCCAAAGAGACGTAAGGGTTCATGCACATAGATCATTAAAATGTCATGGGCAGGTACAGAAAATAATCAAAAAGGCTAATGGAATGCTGGCCTTTATATCTAGAGGACCAGAATACAAGGGGGTAGAAGTTATGCTACAGCTATACAAAAGCCCTGGTTAGACCACACCTGGAGTACTGTGTTCAGTTCTGGGCACTGCACCTTCGGAAGGACATATTGGCCTTGGAGGGAGTGCAGCGTAGATTTACTAGAATGATACCTGGACTCCAAGGGTTAAATTACGAGGAGCGATTACACAAACTAGGGTTGTATTCCCTGGAATTTATAAGATTAAGGGGTGATTTGATCGAAGTTTTTGAATGCTGAGTCCTTGAGTATATTCAAGATTGATAGGTTTTTGGAATCTAAGGGAATCAAGGGATATGGGGATCAGGTGGGAAAGTGGAGTTGAGGTCGAAGATCAGCCATGATCTTAATGAATGGCGGAGCAGGCTCGAGTGGCAGTATGGCCTACTCCTGCTCCTATTTCTTATGTTTCTTCTTATATTAAGGGGACCTGATAGGGTAGATAGAGAGAAACTATTTCAGCTGGTTGGGGAGTCTAGGACTAGGGGACATAGCCTAAAAATTAAAGCCAGGACTTTCAGGAGTGAAGTTAGGAAACACTTCTACACACAAAGGGTGGTGGAAGTTTGGAACTCTCTTCCGCAAATGGCAGTTGATGCGAGCTCAATTGTTAATTTTAAATCTGAGATTGATAGATTTTTGTTAATCGAAGGAATTAAGGGATATGGGGCTACAGCAGGTATATGGAGTTAGGTCACAGATCAGCCATGAATGGCAGAACAGGCTCGAGGAGCTAAATGGCCTACTCCTGTTCCTATATTCCTAATGGAGATGAAGTGACCGAATTGATCTGGATTAGCAAAATCGGCCCTAATGTTTCTCCTGTAAAGTACAGAATTTCCAGTAACTTTGGAAGGATGTTGTGAGCTTAGAGACCCTGTCAATACCAATCAGAAGTACTGATACTTGACCGTGCGATCGGGAAAGCAAATTCAGAAGAGAGTGATTTGGAAAGCAATCACAATAATGTATCATTTTTTTTTGTTTGGTAAAATATTGCACTCTTGATTTTTTTAATGAATTATTTAAGTTCTCCCTACCACACACCATTCTCTGCCAGAGAGACAAAACAGCCAATTTGCCAAGGCCACGGTATTGTCAAGTGCTGTCAGATGTGGGTGAGCAGCCCCAGCAAGTAATCCATTGTCATGTGCCGGAAGAGGCCACCTTGTTAGCTGCACCAAAACGTCAGCCTGGATTATGTGCACAAGTCGCTGGAGTGGAGCGTGAACCCATGACCTTTCGACTCAAAGGTGAGAGTGCTCTCGGTGTTGGGCTACTTGTGACCGGATCACCTGTTTTTGGCGGTGTTGATCGAGAGATCAATGTTGGCCAAGGCACCAGAAGAATAGTTGAGTATTGCCTTGGGATCTTTTATGTTAACCTAAGCAGGCTGATGGGACCTTTGGTTTAGCGTCTCATCCAAAAGACGGCATCTCCAACAGTGCAGCAGTCCCTCAGTACTGCTGCAACTCCCTTGTTTCCGTGTCTTTACATTTAAAAAAAATTACGTGAGGAGCATTTGTTGGGAGTAAAACAAACAGAGCAGATGTTGCGGAAATGGCTGCAATATCTCTTTAAGAAGCTGTTGCCACATTTTTGTTTAGCTCTTATGAGGCAAGCCTATCTTTTGCGTGGGTTGTGGATATCATGCTTGGTGTGAAGAAAAATTACAAGTGGAAACCATCACCAACACAAATAATAGATGAGATGAAAAACAACAGCTAACAACTTCCATGTTTACAGATTTTCATTGGTGTCTTGGTTGTGAATTGTAACTGTTCTGCGAATTCATATTCCCTAGGAGCTGGAATGAGATGGAACGCCAACTCATTCCAATCAGGAGTAAAAAAAGAAGAGAGTGAAAGTGTCAAGAGGGAAAGAGAGAGAAGTGACTAATAAAGAAAGAAACAGGGAAAAGGGAAAAGGGACAAAGAAAGGGAGAGATAGGATGGAGAGAGCCCAAGAGAAATGGAGAGAGAGAGTGAGAGACAAAAAGAGAGAGAGGCAGACAGCAAAAGAAAGGGAGAGAGATAAATGGGGCTTAAATGAACGCCCTCCCCCAAAAAGAGTGGGAAAAGCAAATTAAAATGCCTCCCTTTATGGTTGATCAAAAACAGCCCAGCCACCATTTCAAATGACGCGTGTGCGAATTGCCATGGTGGTCAGCAGGGGGCAGCATTGTTTCTAATACAGGATGCAGATCCCGCGCAGCAATCCTATTGAGAACAACTGAGCCGCGCCTAACACCTAATGTAACCCATCTGTGCCTTCTGTTGAAGCAGTTGACGGAAACCCATTAGTGATAGAGGACAACTGAGAGACAGCCACTTTCCAATTGCACTGTTGCCGTGAGATGGGCAGAAGGATGCTAATTCCCAAACACCTTCATGGCAGCTGGCTGAAGATGGACTTGTTGAGTGTCATTGAAGTGGACCTTTGATCCTAGAGGCCTCAAATGGTAGATAATTCAGTTGTGACGGTCACAAGAGGAAATATCTTCGCTCTATTTGGATAACTGATATTCCCCTTTAAGGAAGAAACTTACAATCGCATATTTGTGAGATATGCGTTCACATCAGCCAGCGGTTAATCAATGCTAATGATAATCTTTGCACCATCCACAACAGACTGAAGCTACTTCTCTCATAAGGTGCCACAGGTCATGAATACACATAACTCAATCAGCAAGGGATAATTGCTGTGTGATTATCCCCTACACAAGAAGAGAGGTGTGATTACAAGCAGCCTGTTCTGAATATAATATAATGATTGTTCCAAAAAGTTTGACTGAGGGAAGGAACAGATCTGTAAGGAACAGATGGAGAGTGACAGGCAACCAGTGTGGCCGGGTTTTGTGTCTACATCGTAAAATGGCAAGTTGTTTTTTTTTGAGAATGTGTAGCAGCGACAAAGACAGCCTGCTCTGCTCTGCACTACTGAGTTTCCTGGAGGGGGGTCCTGAAACAGGCGTTAGTTAGGCCCATTTACATATGCAAGGGGTCTTATGCCTGTTTCAAGTGGGCTCGGCAGACGGCTGGGATGTTGCCTTCACCAATATGGCGGCGTCCGTAGCCCAGGCGCGGATTGGATGCGGGACGTTGCGCCCCAAAATTGGTCCTCCTTGCCCCCATTTTACGCCCGGAAAACAGGTGCAACGAGGATCACTTCCCACCCCCCTCCCCCCGCCACCATTATTCTGTGCGGTGCCGAGCCTATAAGGAGCAGGGGTCTGGGGTGACGGATCTTAGCCAGGTAGGATGGTAGGAGGGCTAAAGCTGAGCTTCACATTCTCAGGGCTAGGGAGAGGAACAAAAAAAATGAACTTGAGTTTCCACTCCTGATTGTCCTTATTGCTGGAAAGTGCGGGTGGTGTGTATACTGGGGGAGAACAGGATCAGACTTGACTGTGATGGATTATTGGCCACTGGGGTAGATCCTGCTCAATGGGATTGTGTGTCAGATGATCAGTCACTTATCACTAAGGGCAAGTAGTACAACGTGTGCTCCTGTCAATCAGGCTCCACGTGTGCAGGTTCAGTGGATTTATCTGTATAATAAAATAATTGAGCATTGAGTTAGTCATGCCTTCCCTATGGCTGCCTGGAGTGACAGACATGATAAGAGGGTCAATGGCCAGAGGCTGCAATTGGGTGGGAATGTGTAGCCACAGTCTGCTCAGCCCCACTTAGCTGACAATAAGGCCTTGCCATTAATTAGCAGAGCCAATAGCAATAAGTTATTTTTTAAATTGTATTTTTTAATTTTAAGAGATGGGTGGTGATAGAATTGCAATATTATGTATCCCAGTAAGAAGTAAAACGAATTGACTTGTCCATGTATCTGAAAGACTTGCATTTTTATATAGCACCTTTCGTGACCTCAGGACGTCCCAAAGCACTTTACAGCCTGTGAAGTACTTTTGAAGTGTAGTCACTGTTGTAATGTAGGAAGCACGGCAGCCAATTTGCACACGATGTGGAGATGCCGGTGATGGACTGGGGTGGACAAATGTAAGGAATCTTACAACACCAGGCTATAGTCACACAGCAAGGTCCCACAAAGAAGCAATGTGATAATGACTAGATAATCTGTTTCTAGTGATGTTTGTAAGGAATCTTACAACACCAGGTTATAGTCCAACTGTTTTATTTGAAAATCACAAGCTTTCGGAGGCTTTCTCCTTCGTCAGGTGAGTGACTCACCTGACGAAGGAGAAAGACTCCGAAAGCTTGTGATTTTCAAATAAAACAGTTGGACTATAACCTGGTGTTGTAAGATTCCTTACATTTGTCAACCCCAGTCCATCACCAGCATCTCCACATCTAGTGATGTTGGTTGAGGGATAAATATTGTCCAGGACACCAGGGAGAACTCTCCTGCTCTTCTTCAAAATAGTGCCATGGAATATTTTATGTCCATCTGAGAGGGAAGATGGGGCCTTGGTTTAATGTCTCAACCAAAAGACGGCACCTCTGGCAGTGCAGCACTCCCTCAGTACTGCACTGAAGTGTCAGCATGGATTTTACACCTAAGTTTCTAGATGTGGGACTTAAACCCACAATCTTCTGATTTAGAGGTAAGAGTGCGACCGAAATGAGCCACACCTGACACCTAATGTAACTCATCTGTGCCTTCTGTTGAAGGTAGGTTTTTTTATTGTAAAGAGAAGAGAGTACTGATCAGGAATATTGTGTGCTGTGCATTTTAGGTAGCAGCACAATTTAATGGAACTTATCCATTGCTTCCCTGGATCTGAAGCACTTAGTCTCTGGGGAGTTTGTCAGAATGTTTTGAGAGCTGACTGAGTGCGCTGTAATTGTCAGCTGGATGTACGAATAATTACAGTCAGTCTGCAATCTTTCTCAGTTTCAGTATTCTAGGTTTTTCTTTGCTCCTGCTGTGCTATGTCACAATCATGTCCATTCCTTCCCTTCGAGATGCATTTGCAGCAGGTTACTGGATCAATTGGGGATAAGAACATTAAAAGAGTCAGGAAACTTGCAACTATCTTTGATTGACATCAGTTTTTACCTCCATGTATGCAATCTGCATATAGGGCAGACGATGTATTTTTAAAGGTGCATAGGAACAGGAGCAGGCCGTTCAGCCCTTCGAGCCTGCTCCACCATCCATTTAGGTCATGGCTGATCTGCACTTCAACTCCATTTATTCACCTGAGTTCCACATTCTTTGTAACTCTTACCGAACAAATATATATATCGATCTCTGTCTTGAAAGCTCCAAATGTCCCTGCAAGCACAGCCTTTCAGGAGAGAAAATCCCAGATTTTCACTGCCCTTTGTGTGAAAAACTGCTTCCTGATTTCCCTCCTAAATGGCCCAGCTCTATTTTTAAGATTATACCTCTCTGCTGTGGACTCCCCCTCCTGAGGAAATAGTTTCTCCGCATCTACTTTATTGAATCCTTTTAACATTTTAAACACCTCAATCTGATCATCCCTCAATCCTCTATACTCAAGGGAATACAAGCCAAGTTTATGCAATCTGTCCTCATGATTTACATCACACAGTCTCAATTGGCCCTTTTCTTCAATTTTGACACCTTCTTATGACTATCTCTCCAGTATCTCCTGGTATATGGTCTCACCATTGACCTTCTGTGTGTTGGTCTCCCAAATCTCCTCCATCAAGCACTTCATGATGCCCCTGTGCTGTCTGCTATGGTCTGCGGATCTAGGTGTGGATCTGGTTGAACTTGATTTATACTTTTTGTGTTCTTCTTCTATTTCTGACAGAAATTGTCCACTCTGCTTGAATTGCAGTGTGCTGTTTCTATTGGTCAAAAGCCTGTTTAGCTAGTTGAGCGGCATTCTCGAAGATGCTTTCTTATTGGCCTTGTAGTTGTGAGCAACTCTTAGTGCACCCTAACGCACCAGAACTTGCAAAAGAAAGATTTGCATTTATATAGCGCCTTTCACAAGCGCAGGACGTCCCAAGGCACATTACCCTTGGGGAATGAGGGGATATGGGGATCAGGTGGGAAAGTGGAGTTGGGGTTGAAGATCAGCCATGATCTTAATGAATGGCGGAGCAGGTTCGAGGGGCCGTATGGCCTGCTCCTGCTCCTATTTCTTATGTTCTTATGTTCTTATGTTTACAGCCAACAAAGTGCTTTTGAAGAGTAGTCACTGTTGTAATGTAGGAAAAGTGGCAGCCAATTTGCACACAGCAAGGTCCCACAAACAGCAATGAGATAAATGACCAGATAATTTGTTTTTAGGTGTTGGGTGAGGGATAAATATTGGCCAGGTCACAGGGGAGAACTCGCCTGCTCTTCTTCGAAAGAATGCCATGGGATATTCTACGTCCACCTGAGAGGGCAGATGGGGCCTTAGTTTAACATCTCATCTGAAAGACGGTACCTCCAACATAAGAACATAAGAAATAGGAGCAGGAGTAGGCCATGCGGCCCCTCGAACCTGCTCCGCCATTCAATCAGATCATGGCTGATCTTCGACCTCAAATCCACTTTCCCGCCGGATCCCCATATCCCTTGATTCCCCTAGAGTCAAAAATCTACCGATCTCAGTCTTGAATATATTCAATTACTCAGCATCCACACACCTCTGGGGGTAGAGAATTCCAAAGATTCACAACCCTCTGAGTGAAGAAATTCCTCCTCATCTCAGTCTTGAATGGCCGCTCCTTATCCTGTGACTATGCCCCCTAGTTCTAGACTCTCCAGCCAAGGGAAACAATCTCTCAGCCTCTACCCTGTCAAGCCCCCTAATAATTTTATATGTTTCAATGAGATCACCACTCATTCTTCCAAACTCCAGAGAGAATAGGCCCATTCTACTCAATCTCTCCTCATAGAACAACCCTCTCAATCCAGGAATCAATCTAGTGAACCTTCGTTGCACCCCCTCTAAGACAAGTATATCCTTCCTTAGATAAGGAGACCAAAACTGTATGCAGTACTCGTCAAGTGAGGTCTCACCAAAGCCCTTACAACTGTTATAAGACTTCCTTAATCTTGAACTCCAACCCCCTTGCAATAAATGCCAACATGCCATTTGCTTTCCTAATTGCTTGCTGTACCTGCATACTAACTTTTTGTGTTTCTTGTACGAGGACACCCAAGTCTCTCTGAACACCAACATTTAGTACTTTCTCACCATTTAAAAAATATTCTGTTTTTCTACTTCTCCTACCAAGGTGAATAACCTCACATCTCCCCACATTATACTCCATCTGCCACCTTCTTACCCACTCACTTAACCTGTCTATATCCCTTTGCAGGCTCTTTGTGTCCTCCTCACAGCTTACTTTCCCACCTAGCTTTGTATCGTCAGCAAACTTGGATACATTACACTCGGTCCCTTCATCTAAGTCATTAATATAGATTGTAAATAGCTGAGGCCCAAACACTAATCCTTGCGGCACCCCACTAGTTACAGCCTGCCAATCTGAGAATGACCCGTTTATCCCTACTCTCTGTTTTCTGTCCTTTAACCAATCCTCTATCCATGCTAATATATTATTCCCAACCCCATGAGCCCTTACCTTGTGTAACAACCTTTTGTGTGGCTCCTTATCGAATACCTTTTGAAAATCCAAATATACTACATCCACTGGTCCCCCTTTATCTACCCTCCTAGTTACATCCTCAAAAACGCTAATAAATTTGTCAAACATGATTTCCCTTTCATAAAACCATGTTGACTCTGCCTAATCATATTATGATTTTCTAAGTGCCCTGTTACCACTTCCTTAATAATGGACTCCAGCATTTTCCCGACAACCGATGTCAAGCTAACTGGCCTCTAGTTCCCTGTTTCTTTCTCTCCCTTCCTTCTTGAATAACGGAGTGACATTTGCTACCCTCCAATCCACTGGGACCATTCCAGAATCTAGAGAATTTTGGAAGATCAGAGCAGCACTCTCTCAGTACCGCACTGGGAGTGTCAGCCTGGATCTTATGCTCAAGTCCCTGGAGTGGGATTGATGAGCTGTGTATCCTCTTTTAAACCCGGGGACAAGCTAGATGGATGAAAATGCCAGTTTCATGTAGATTCCTGTGGTTCTCCAGAACAACAGATACAGAACCGTTGAGACAGAAAGCTACAAAATAGTCCAATTAAGTTTTTGCAGCAACAAAAGGCTCTATCTCTCCTTCCTGTACAGCAAGTCTCAAGATAAACATTTTCTTATTTATGCAATGCACATTTGGCATATATTAAATATCTTATTTACCAAAATTTAATCTTGATTGCGTGCCATTCATCATATAATGTATAATTACTGCACTGCACCTAAATAGTAATTGGAATAAACCTGCCTCTAATTCACCAATTTTAAACTCATAGTCAAGGAGGTGATGTGCTACCAGTATAGTTGTGTCGGGATTAAGTACCGTCATTTAAATGTCAAGTGGCAAGCACAAGATCTTCATTAAATCCTTCTCACTAAACTCAATGTGTTATTATAGCAATTACCGTTCCTTTTTCAGGCTTTTCCAGTGCCGATGTTCTTCTCTGCCAAATCCAGTGTCAGCCGTGGCTCAGTGGGTAGCACACTCGCCTCCAAGTCAGAAGGTTGTGGGTTTAAGCCCCACTCCAAAAACTCGAGCATAAAAATCGAGACTGAGACGTCAGTGCAGTGCTGAGGGAGTGCTGCACTGTCGGAGGTGCCGTCTTTAAACCGAGGCCCCATCTCTCCTCTGAGGTGGCTGGAAAAGATCCCATGGCACTATTTGAAGAAGAGCTAGGGGTGTCCTGGCCAATGTTTATCCCTCAACCAACATCACTAAAAGAGATTATCTCATTGCTGTTTGTGGGAGCTTGCTGTGCACAAATTGGCTGCCATGTTTCCAACAGTGACTACACTTCAAAAGTACTTCATTGGCTGTAAAGCACTTTGGGTCATCCTGAGGTCATGAAAGGTGCTATATAAATGCAAGTCTTTTCTTTCTTGCTTGCTGCAGGACGGTCCCACAGGAACAGATAGGCCTCTGGCACCTTGCTCAAGTGTCAGTCCAGAGTGGGAGTGTCAGTGGTCAATTCAATCACAAAGTGCATCGCAGTTGAGTCTGATCCTATTCTCTTCTGACATTCACAGGGGTGCCCTTACCAACGGGAACAGCGGCTGATTCATCCTCCCCCACCCCAGGGTGCTGAGGCCAAATGAAGCGCTCCATCTGGCTGAGGCCAGCTATCTCGGTGTAGAACTAAACCCTTCCAGGCTCAGTACTGCACTAAAACAATACTTTTACCCACTAAACCAATGAACTAGCTGACTGCTTTTCAGAAAAACTATAGAATTCGGTTACAGTTATTCAGCCCAGTGCACCGATGCTGGCTCTGGGAAAGAGATAACCACTTCGTCCCATTCCCTTGCCTTTTCCCAATATCCCTTTCAATTTTTCTTTTCCAAATATTTATCCGCTTCCCCTTTAAAAGCTACGATGGATTCTGCTTCCTCCACTGTTTCCTAAGACTAAGAGATGTTGGTAGTCAGAGGGATTTGGGTGTCCTTGTACATGAATCACAGAAAGTTAACATGCAGGTATGCTAGCCTTTATTGCAAGAGGGTTGGAGTATAAGAGTAAGGAGGTCTTGCTGCAATTATATAGAGCTCTGGTGAGACCACACCTAGAGTACTGTGTACAATTTTGGTCTCCTTACCTAAGGAAGGATATTCTCGCCTTAGAGGGAGTGCAACAAAGGTTCACTAGATTGATTCCTGGGATGAGAGGGTTGTCCTATGAGGAGAGATTGAGTAGAATGGGCCGATAAATTCTTAGAAGCCTTTCAGGGTAGATGCTGAGAGGCTGTTTTCCTTGGCTGGAGAGTCTAGAACTAGGATTCATAATCTCAAGATCAGAGGTTGGCCATTTAGGACCAAGATGAAGAAAAATTTCTTCACTCAGAGGGTTGTGAATCTTTGGAATTCTCTATCCCAGAGGGCTGTGGATGCTCAGCCATTGAGTATATTCAAGGCTGAGATGGATGGATATTTGGATACTAAGAGAATCTAGGGATATGGGGATAGGGTGGGAAACTAGAGTTGAGGTCAAAGATCAGCCATGATCTTATTGAGTGGCGGAGCAGGCTCGAGGGGCCGTATGGCCTACTCCTGCTCCTATTTCTTATGTTCTTATGTTCCGGTCGTGCATTTCATGCTGTTGTTGCTATCCCATGATCATCCTGTAGGAGGCATGATTACATAGAGTTACATAATGAGTCCACAGTACAGAAACAGGCCATTCGGCCCAACTGGTCCATGGCGGCGTTTATGCTTCACATCGGTGCGCGGATTCAACAAGAGATAGGTGGGATCATGCCAGTTTTCTCCTCATCCTGTAAATATGGAATACCTTGGACTATATGCCAAGTCATATTCCTTGCCCCCTGACCCCATGCCCTTCCCCTCCCTCCCTTCGCTTGTGCTGAAAACCAACTAAACTCACCCCGGCGAAGGTCAGCGACGTTCAACTTCCCGGCAGCTCTGGGACTCCAAATGGTGATTTTCTACTTGAAAAGTCAAACATGACTGGACTCCCTTTATTTAAGTCATTCCTGGCTGTCTTTACTGTGTAACTCTCTCATTAAAATGGTTGAAGATGTGCTGGATATTTGCCCATCTGCGTGAGGTATGATTAATTTTATAGGTATTAGCATCATTCATGCTGTTAATCTAAACACTTTTAATCTGTGGTCTGTTTTCAGCAGCGAAACCAATATGAATTTATCAGCTAGAGCATTTCAAAAAACGCTACGTTGCAGCTTCAGTAATGGAGTTGGAGGAGTTTAATTAATCTTCCTAGTTGAGCAGGTAAGGCAGTGATAGACTGTGATCCTAAATGAACACACGGAAGCTTAGGATCAAATCAGCAGAAGGATATATAGGATCTAACGAAATAAAAAACAATAAAATTATAGAAAGAAAAGAAAGTCACCCTATCTCCAGTACAGTTCTGGCAATGTGAGGCTTGAATTGTAGATTAATGGATACCTATATCAGGACACTGTTCATATTTGATTCATTAAATTCAGGAAACACCAAAGAAAGGAGGAAAATGTAAGAGGAAGCAACTGAGAACGGGACAAAGATATACACACGTACGCACAGAGGAAGAGAAAGAAAGACTTGCATTTATATAGCGCCTTTCATGACCTCAGTCCCAAAGCACTTTACAGCCAACGAAGTACTTTTGAAGTGTAATGTAGGAAATGCGACAGTCAATCTGTGCACAGCAAGATCCCACAGACAGTGACGTGATAATGACCATCTGTTTTTAGTGATGTTGGTTGAGGGATAAATATTGGCCAGGACACCGGGGAGAACTCCCCTGCTCTTCTTCGAAACAGCGCCATGGAATCTTTTACGTCCACCTGAGAGGGCAGACGGTGCCTCGGTTTAACGACTCATCCGAAAGACTTCATGCAGATGTCATACGTTATTAATTTAACAATGTTATTCATTTTTCAATCCTCCATTTCTTCATTTTTTCTGCCTTCGTTATGTCCCTTCCATTTCACACACCATTGTCTGACTGTGAAGGCGAAGGAGAAAAGAAGCAAAATTTAAAATAGATGTCAGAAAGAATTCCTTTACTCAAAGGGTGATAAATGATTGGAATAATCTTTCGGACAAGGTACTGGGAAAGAAAAGATGTTTGGGCCATTCTAGATATAGTTGGATGCTATGCCGGAGAGTTAGAGTACTAGAGGGACCAGCATTGATGTGCTAAATGACCTGTTTGATGTGCTAAATATCCTTGACTGTTTTTTCTGTTCTTATGAGACCTGCCTCCAGGCTATTTTCAGTGTTGTCATGTCACTGGTTGCTTGGAGAGAATGGAAGAGACCAGGAATTTTCCCTCTTATGCTAGAAGGATGTGCCTTACCTCTACACTGTGGCCGGGACCCGCCCCCGTTCATGATTTTCTGGCCATTAAAACGAATGGATATAAAATCACAGGCTGAGGACGCCCAATTTCTCAACATGTGCCGGGAGCATTGCAGTGCAAAGTTCCAGAAAGCCTCCAACAGCCTTGATAACCAAATGTGCACTTTCTGCCAGGGACAGCGACTAAGAGCAGGAACCCTGTATAATGTCCCCCTCGCTAGGCCAAAGTCAATGGAATTGATGGGTGAAAAGACCTGTCCTCATTCCATGTTACTTTGAAAGAAAGAACATTCATTTATATAGCGCCTTTTACAACCTCAGGACATCCCAAAGCGCCTTGCAGCCAATGAAGTAGGTTTTTAAGTATAGTCACCATTGTAATGGAATACTCTATGCTGTATTCTAACACAGTGCAGCCAGAGCCTTCGTTATCTACTATATTCAATAGTATGACGCATGGTGCATTATCCATTGAAGAATTGGGAAGCAACTAGGCTCTGTTTCATAAAGTGAAGGTATTGGATAGATTAGGTATGACATGGGCAGAATACACAGTAGATAAAAGGTGATACTTATTCCTGTATAATGTGTTTTTATAGGGTAGATGTCCCTTATCCAAGACACTGGACAACTGTTGACTCCTCTGTGCAGAGTCAGTTTCACTTTCAAAACCTGGCCCATCACCTATGATGGGCAAATGAATACATGCTTTCAGTATAATGTGCCCACTGGGCAAGTGAGAACAACATATACCCATCAGGGACTGTGTGGTTAGTGCATATGTGTTGCAAGATTAGATGGTTGTATGCCTGTCACAGCAAGACCAGCTGGTATCTGAGAATGGACTGGAGTGACAGTAGAGGAAACTAATTAAGAACAGACGGACTGTGCTGGCAATGGAAGAGCCTGTAAATGATATCAAATAGGCTATAGTGGAGGTGTTTGTAATTGAGCATGTAGAGAGTGTGCTGGCCATTGGAGGAGATGGAAATTGTTCACAAACAGACTACAAAGTGAATCCAGGATGGTTCAGCCATGTTGATGATGGGAGGCATATGTTATTCAGCCATCTATCAGCGACCTGACGCGTCCCCAGAACGAGCAATGGAGGTCTGCAATTGGTTTTAAGACTCCGCCAAAATAGGTCAGGGGAAGAAGTTCACAGGTCACAGGCTGGGCTTGGATTACGACTAGGGAACGGTGTCGTGTAATTAGGAATGTCAGATTGGCTGGATGACAAATTATTCAGTGCAAAATAGTCTCTCAATGGTGGCTCACATTTCTCTCGAGTTGCAAAGTACATTTGGGTGGGTGATGATGGCAATGTGACTGCATTTTATGGGGAGAAACGTTGAGGGATTGTTTCTCCAGGGTGTCCATGGACTTTCAGCCAAAGTTACAGTGGACAATCGGGCGAACCCCTGCAGAACTTCAACTTCTGAAGGTTTTTTTCAGTTTTACTGGCTCCGCACAGCAAAATCTAAACTATACAGATTCAAACAGGACCAAACACTTGAACTGTACCAAGTCATCCTATCTCCAGTACAGTTCTGGCAATGTGAGGCCTGAATTGTAGGTTAATGGATACCTATATCAGGACACTGTTCATATTTGATCCATTAAATTCAGGAAACACCAAAGAAAGGAGGAAAATGTAAAAGAAAGTAACTGAGAACAGGACAGATACTCATGCACACGCACACGCACATGCACGTATATATATATGTGTGTATATACATATATATATGTGTGTGTGTATATGTATGTGTGTATATGTATGTATGTGCATGTATATGTGTGTGTGTATGTGTATGTATATATATATGTCTGTCCATATATATGCGTATATCTATATAGTTCTTTTATTCGTTCATGGGATGTGGGCGTCGCTGGCGAGGCCAGCATTTATTGCCCATCCCTAATTGCCCTTGAGAAGGTGGTGGTGAGCCGCCTTCTTGAACTGCTGCAGTCCGTGTGGTGAAGGTTCTCCCACAGTGCTGTTAGGAAGGGAGTTCCAGGATTTTGACCCAGTGATGATGAAGGAACGGCGATATATTTCCAAATTGGAATGGTGTGTGACTTGGAGGGGAACGTGCAGGTGGTGTTGTTCCCATGCGCCTGCTGCCCTTGTCCTTCTAGGTGGTAGAGGTCGTAGTTTTTGGGAGGTGCTGTTGAAGAAGCCTTGGCGAGTTGCTGCAGTGCATCCTGTGGATGGTGCACACTGCAGCCACAGTGCGCCGGTGGTGAAGGGAGTGAATGTTTAGGGTGGTGGATGGGGTGCCAATCAAGCAGGCTGCTTTGTCCTGGATGGTGTCGAGCTTTTTGAGTGTTGTTGGAGCTGCACTCATCTAGGCAAGTGGAGAGTATATATGGAGAGAGAAAGAAAAACTTGGATTATATAGTCCCTTTCACGACCTCAGGACATCCCAAAGCGTGTTATAGCATATGAAGTACTTTTTAGATTGTATGACTGTTGTGATGTAGGAGAAAGAGAAAGAGAGACAATGATAGAGGCAGAGATAAATGATGAGAGTCAGATAGAGATAGAGACTGACTGACAGAGAAGGAGAGGTACAGAGTTTAAGGGAGACAGAGAGATAGAGACAGAGAAATATATAGATGAATAGGTAGAGAGAGAGAGAGAGAGAGAACTTTACAGAACAGAATGGAATCAAAGGCCAAGAAACTAGAAAAGAAGAATTGAGTGGTCAGCTCTCCTTTCTCTGCTCGCTGTGAGTCTCTCCTCTTGTGTAAAGTAATTGGAAGTATCCTTTTATATGACGGGTTCCATATAAATGTAAGTTGCTGATAAACAGTTTGGAGAGTTGGCAGCCTAACAGGCGAGGACTTGATGGGCCGAATGGCCTCCTTCTGTTCCGTAAATTTTCTGTGATTCTATCTCTGTGAACAGCGTAATAGTGCTTCTCATTGATTTAATTATTTGACATTATACTTGAGAAATGATGCAAATCACCAACTGTGCAAAGATATTAAATTGGTTAATTATGGAGAATGTTGATGGATAAGCTTTAAATTCAATATATCCGTTACTACAGAGCTAGTCTCTTAAAAAAATTACTAAGCCTGATTATCTGTTCTGGTATTAAGGCCCCTTTTTCTCCCATCTCCAATACTTTTATAAAGAATGAACAAAAGTGTTCAAAGAAACTGCGGAACCATACAATTTTTTGAATGCCCTCCTGGGTGAGATGAAGTAAGGTGGGAGAAGACTCGTGTGGATCATAAACACATAGACCTGTTGGGCTAGAATGGCCTGTTTCTGGGCTGTATTACTATGTAGTATTATGTGATGTTTTTTCTCCCGGGTGTTGGCCACAGCAGTGTCCAGGAGATCAATTCCTTAATTCCTGGAGACTCCAGGGCAATCCTGAAGGTTTGGCAACCCTAGGCCCAAGGCCAAAATTCAGTGCCAGGCAATGACCATCTCCAACAAGAGAGAGTCTAACCAACTCCCTTTAACATTCAACAGCATTACCATCGCCGAATCCCCCACCATCAACATCCTGGGGGTCACCATTGACCAGAAACTTAACTGGACCAGCCATATAAATACTGTGACTACAAGAGCAGGTCAGAGGCTGGGTGTTCTGCGGCGAGTGACTCACCTCCTGACTCCCCAAAGCCTTTCCACCACCTACAAGGCACAAGTCAGGAGTGTGATGGAATATTCTCCACTTGCCTGGATGAGTGCAGCTCCAACAACACTCAAGAAGCTTGACACCATCCAAGACAAAGCAGCCCACTTGATTGGCACCCCATCCACCACCCTAAACATCCACTCCCTTCACCACCTGCGCACCGTGGCTGCAGTGTGCACCATCCACAGGATGCACTGCAGCAACTCGCCAAGGCTTCTTCGACAGCACCTCCCAAACCCGTGACCTCTACCACCTAGAAGGACAAGAGCAGCAGGCACATGGGAACAACACCACCTGCACGTTCCCCTCCAAGTCACACACCATCCCGACTTGGAAATATATCGCCGTTCCTTCATTGTCGCTGGGTCAAAATCCTGGAACTCCCTTCCTAACAGCACTGTGGGCGAACCTTCACCACACGGACTGCAGCGGTTCAAGAAGGCGGCTCACCACCACCTTCTCAAGGGAAATTAGGGATGGGCAATAAATGCCGGCCTCGCCAGCGACGCCCACATCCCATGAACGAATAAAAAAAAAATCGGGTCTCCGGCCTACCTGGTCCAGCTCAAGGATCGTTCCGTGAGCTCAGTTCGCTCTGGCCTAGCGGCAGAAACTAATTTCTGCCATAAATGTATTAATATATCATAGATTTGACATCTCCTATGCTAAAATCATAATTACAAAGCCTCAATAGCTGAGAATAAGCAGCGGTAACAACTTGAGAGATGTTAACAGTCTATGTGTTCAACATAACTGGAACCAATCAATTAAAACTGGTGCTGTGCAACTCACTCATGAAACTAATTTAAAGATCTGAAGAAAAATCCAATTTTTGATTGCCACTTAAAATAAAGGCTGACCTAACCAACGATTTATCCCAAAAAAAATCAGGTCTGGTTATAATTTATTTCTTTGAATAGTCCTGTGTTAGCCTAGGGAATAAAGAGGTATTTAAAGGAATCTTCTTGGGCAGGTTTATTTTCTGGTTGTACATCCATTTTCTACCTGTTTTACATCAGGCACAAGGTCCAATTTCTATCCTGCTGTCTTTCTGACGAGACTTTAAACCGAGGCCTCGACTGTAGTTTCAAGTGAACATAAATATTTCATGGCACCATTCGAAGACGAGCAGAGGAGTTCTCCTAGTTATCCCTCAGATTAGACCATCAAAAACAGATTAACAGGTCATCATCTCACTGCTGATTTTGGGACTTTGCTTTGTGCAAAATGGCCACTGTGTCCAGCAATGCTTCGATTTTAAAATTCTCACCCTTGTTTTCAAATCCCTCCATGGCCTCGCCCCGCCCTATCTCTGTAACCTCCTCCATCCCTACAAACCTCTGAGATCTCTGTGCTCCTCCAATTCTTGCCTCTTGAGCATCCCCAATTTTCATCGCTCCACCACTGGCAGCCATGCCTTCAGCTGTCTAGGCCCTAAGCTCTGGGATTGCTTCCCTAAACCTCTCCACCTCTCCCTCTCCTCCTTCAAGCCACTCTTTAAAAACCTACCTCTTTGACCGAGATTTTGGTCACATGTCCCAATATCTCCATATGCGGTTCGGTGTCAAATTTTGTTTGATAGTGCTTCTGAGAAGCGCCTTGGGACATTTTACCAAAGGCGCTATATAAATGCAAGTAGTTGTTGTTGTTTGCCCTCAAAATAACAATGACAGTATTTCTAAAGTAATTCAACAGCTGTGAAATGCTTTGGGATGTCTTGAGAACAAGAAAGGTGCTATATAAATGCAAGAGAAGAAATAAAATGTGCGAAAATTTTGGCAGGAAATAAATAATGACTGGACAGTTTTGCAAATTTAAATTAGAATAACATCCAATTTGACTGTGTTATATAAACCATGAGCTAATATGGGATAAAACTGAAATATGAATTAATGTGCTTGGATTCCACCTCAGTAAACAGATTACAATGTAAAACTATTGTATTACTGAAACATGGCTAAGGGAGGGGCAGGACTGGCAGCTCAATGTTCCAGGGTACAGATGCTATAGGAAAGATAGAGCAGGAGGTAAGAGAGGAGGGGGAGTTGCGTTCTTGATTAGGGAGAACATCACGGCAGTAGTGAGAGAGGATATATCCGAGGGTTCGCCCACGGAGTCTATATGGGTAGAACTGAAAAATAAGAAGGGAGAGATCACTTTGATAGGATTGTACTACAGACCCCCAAATAGTCAACGGGAAATTGAGGAGCAAATATGTAAGGAGATTACAGACAGCTGCAAGAAAAGTAGGGTGGTAATAGTAGGGGACTTTAACTTTCCCAACATTGACTGGGACAGCCATAGCATTAGGGGCTTGGATGGAGAGAAATTTGTTGTGTGTATTCAGGAGGAATTTCTCATTCAGTATGTGGATGGCCCGACTAGAGAGGGGGCAAAACTTGACCTCCTCTTGGGAAATAAGGAAGGGCAGGTGACAGAAGTGTTAGTGAGGGATCACTTTGGGACCAGTGATCATAATTCCATTAGTTTTAAGATAGCTATGGAGAATGATAGGTCTGGCCCAAAAGTTAAAATTCTAAATTGGGGAAAGGCCAATTTTGATGGTATTAGACAGGAACTTTCAGAAGTTGATTGGGAGAGTCTGTTGGCAGGCAAAGGGATGTCTGATAAATGGGAGGCTTTCAAAAGTGTGTTAACCAGGGTTCAGGGTAAGCACATTCCTTATAAAGTGAAGGGCAAGGCTGGTAGAAGTAGGGAACCTTGGATGACTCAGGAGATTGAGGCCCTAGTCAAAAAGAAGAAGGAGGCATATGACATGCATAGGCAGCTGGGATCAAGTGGATCCCTTGAAGAGTATAGTGATTGCCGGCATAGAGTTAAGAGAGAAATCAGGAGGGCAAAAAGGGGACATGAGATTGCTTTGGCAGATAAGGCAAAGGTGAATCCAAAGAGCTTCTACAAATACATAAAGGGCAAAAGAGTAATTAGGGAGAGAGTAGGGCCTCTTAAGGATCAACAAGGTCATCTATGTGCGGAACCACAAGAGATGGGTGAGATCCTGAATGAATATTTCGCATCGGTATTTACGGTTGAGAAAGGCATGGATGTTAGGGAACTTGGGGAAATAAATAGTGATGTCTTGAGGAGTGTACATATTACAGAGAGGGAGGTGCTGGAAGTCTTAACGCGCATCAAGGTAGATAAATCTCTGGGACCTGATGAAATGTATCCCAGGATGTTATGGGAGGTTAGGGAGGGAATTGTGGGTCCCCTAGCAGAGATATTTGAATCATCCACCGCTACAGCTGAGGTGCCTGAAGATTGGAGGGTAGCAAATGTTGTGCCTTTGTTTAAGAAGGGCGGCAGGTAAAAGCCTGGGAACGGTGAGCCTGACATCTGTAGTGGGTAAGTTGTTAGAGGGTATTCTGAGAGACAGGATCTACAGGCATTTGGAGAGGCAGGGACTGATTAGGAACAGTCAGCATGGTTTTGTGAGAGGAAAATCATGTCTCACAAATTTGATTGAGTTTTTTGAAGGGGTAACCAAGAAGATAGATGAGGGCTGTGCAGTAGACGTGGTCTACATGGACTTTAGCAAAGCCTTTGACAAGGTACCGCATGGTAGGTTGTTACATTAGGTTAGATCTCACGAGATCCAAGGTGAGGTAGCCAATTGGATACAAAATTGGATTGACGACAGAAGACAGAGGGTGGTTTTAGAAGGTTGTTTTTCACATTGGAGGCCTGTGACCAGCCGTGTGCCTCAGGGATCGGTGCTGGGTCCGCTGTTATTTGTTATTTATATTAATGATTTGGATGAGAATTTAGGAGGCATGGTTAGTAAGTTTGCAGATGTCACCAAGATTGGTGGCATCTGCAAACTTACTATTGGGCCAGGACCTACTCCGTTAATGGTAGGGCGTTGGGGAAAGTTATAGAACAAAGAGATCTAGGAGTACAGGTTCATAGCTCCTTGAAAGTGGAGTCACAGGTGGATAGGGTGGTGAAGAAGGCATTCAGCATGCTTGGTTTCATTGGTCAGAACATTGAATGCAGGAGTTGGGATGTCTTGTTGAAGTTGTACAAGACATTAGTAAGGCCACACTTGGAACACTGTGTACAGTTCTGGTCACCCTATTATAGAAAGGATATTATTAAACTAGAAAGAGTGCAGAAAAGATTTACTAGGATGCTACCGGGACTTGATGGTTTGACTTATAGGGAGAGGTTGGATAGACTGAGACTTTTTTCCCTGGAGAGTAGGAGGTTTAGGGGTGATCTTATAAAAGTCTATATAATAATGAGGGGCATAGATCAGGTAGATAGTCAAAATCTTTTCCCATAGGTAGGGGAGTCCATAACGAGGGGGCATAGATTTAAGGTGAGAGGGGAGAGATACAAAAGGGTCCAGAGGGGCAATTTTTTCACTCAAAGGGTGGTGAGTGTCTGGAACGAGCTGCCAGAGGCTGTAGTAGAGGCAGGTACAATTTTGTCTTTTAAAAAGCATTTGGACAGTTACATGGGTAAGATGGGTATAGAGGGATATGGGCCAAGTGCAGGCAACTGGGACTAGCTTAGTGGTATAAACTGGGCGACATGGACATGTTGGGCCGAAGGGCCTGTTTCCATGTTGTAACTTCTATGATTCTATGATTCTAAAACAACGTGATAATAAGCAGGTGGTCGTAATATTTCCGCACAAGTGATCTTCCTTCCTGTTAATTCCAGTTTCGGCAATAGCATGTTTGAAATAATATTGTATTCATTTCTCAGGAGTGTTTGTATCAGAACGTTAGTAGCTGTGTTGAATAAACAGGTCTCAGGGGCACTGCAAATTGCAAATAGTAGACTATGACATGCATGGGAGTTATACCTGTGGTAAACAATGTTTTATTAGTGTAATGCTTCTGCAAGCAATTTATTATGTGTCATAAAAACGTAGAAACACAGAAAATAGGAGCAGGATTTGGCTATTCGGCCCTTCGAGCCTGCTCCGCCATTCAATATGATCATGGCTGATCCTCTATCTCAATACCATATTCCCGCTCTCTCCCCATTCCACTTGATGCCTTTTGTGTCTAGAAATCTATCTAGCTCCTTCTTAAATATATTCAGTGACTTGGCCTCCACAGCCTTCTGTGGTAGAGAATTCCACAGGTTCACCACCCTCTGAGCGAAGAAATTTCTCCTCATCTCAGTCCGAAATGTCCTACCCTGTATCCTGAGACTGTGACCCCTCGTTCTGGACCCCCCAGCCAGGGGAATCATTCTCCCTGCATCCGGTCTGTCTAGCCCTGTCAGAATTTTATATGTTTCAATGAGATCCCCTCTCATTTTTCTAAACTCGAATGAATACAGGTCGAGTCGACCCAATCTCTCCTCATACGACAGTCCTGCCATCCCAGGAATCAGTCTGGTTAAGTGTCAGTAACATACCTGTATAAACAGCATGTTTGATATTTTTATGTGTGTGTGTATATATATATATATATATATATATAAATAAAATACAACATTATACCTGTATAAAGTGTGTTATGTATAATACAATATTATACCTGTATAATTTTCACATCGTTCACCTGACGAAGGAGGTAGCCTCCGAAAGCTTGTGAATTTAAAATAAAATTGCTGGACTATAACTCGGTGTTGTAAAATTGTTTACAATTGTCAACCCCAGTCCATCACCGGCATCTCCACATCATACCTGTATAAACAGTGCATTATATGTAATACAGTATTATACCTGTATAATCAGTAACACATATATAATGCATTATACTTATAAACTTCCATTGTTTTGCTTTATTAGTTACTTTAAAAACTAAACCATACAGCGATTTAAGTAATGTGTAGTATAACAGTGCTGTAGATCACCAGGATAAACCATTGACTCTTGGCATATATCTTGTATATACCAGTTCATGGTTCCTCTGTAATTGGGAGAGTCCATTTGAAGCAGCCCTGTGTAAATTACAGTTTGTGGGTTATATGCAGCCCTTGAGCCCTGGCAATCCAGCCCAGGCAAATCAGTCCTGTTGGTGCTCACTCGCTGGTTTGTCTTGTTTGAATTTTGCAAGCCTGGGGGTTTGGAAAGTGTTGTTCTTACATAGAATTTACAGCATAGAAACAGGCCATTTGGCCCAACTGGTCTATGCCGGTGTTTATACACCACACAAGCGTCCCCCCTGCCCTACTTCATCTCACCCTATCAACATATCCTTCTATTCCTTTCTCCCTCATGTACTTATCTGGCTTCCCCTTAAATACATCTCTGCTATTCGCCTCAACTACTCCATGTGGTAGCAAGTCCCACAGTAACCACTCTCTGGGTAAAGAAGTTTCTCCTGAATTCCTTATTGGGTTTATTAGTGACTCGTATATTTATGACCTGTATTGGACCCCTCTTGGCGCTATTGACTCATGGGTGGATTAATCCTAAATCAGAACCCTGAGATCAGTTGAGATACTTGCAAATGAACGCAGCATGGATTTAAACTTTATATACAGATAGATATTTGAAAAAGGAATGAAAGAACTTGCATTTTTGTAGCACCTTTCACATCCTCAGGACGGCAATGAGATTAATGACCAGTTAATCTGTTTTGGTGGAGTTAGTTAAAAGATAAATGCCGGCCAGGACACCAGGAGAATGCCCCTACTCTTTTTTGAATTGTGCTATGGGATCTTTTACATCCACCTGAATAGGGCCTTGGTTTAATGTTTCATTCACAAGATGGCACCTCTGCAGTACAGCACACCCTCAGTACTGCACTAAAATGTTAGCCGAGATTATGTGATCAAGTTCCTGGAGTGGGGCTTCGACCCATGACTTTCTGACTTAGGATTAAGAACACTACCACAACCAATGAGCCAAGCTGACAAGGGCAGGGAATGGGAAGTGGATAGCTCTTTCAGCACAGGCATGATGGGCTGAATGACTTCCTTCTGTACTGTAGAATTCTGTGTGCTCCTCAAGGCTCATGGAAGGCATCTGAGAGGCCATGGTGACAAAATGCTCGAACACTTCTGAGTACTTGCTCAGGTAGAGGCTCTGTGGCCATAGATTCTTACAGAAAACTGCGGGTTCTTGGACTAGTTTCAAGTTGGTACTTGATGGGAATGCTTTTTAGCCAGTATTTTTATGTTATGTATTTACGTTTTTAATTTTTTCTGCAAGATATTCCCCTTGGGCTCAGAGTCATTTACATTTATATGGCATGTTTCACATCTCCAGGACATCCTATAATACTTCAATGAACTGCGGTTACGTGGCCAGTCACAGCAGGGAATTTGCACTCTAAATGGACCCTGTTTCCCTCACAAACCCTTTTCTGCCCAATATCAAGGTAGCGAGCTCCAGGGATTGAACAGGGAGACCTTCTGGAATGGTGGAATAATGCAGCACAGAAGGAGGCCATTCGGCCCATCGTGCCTGTGCCCTTTTCTCTGACTGGAACGTATCACATGCCGTCATGTAGGAAACATTTGACCAAACTCTCTTTCGGACCGAGGCTCAGGCTATAAACCAAACAGATAAATTTATTGAATCTTAAACAGGTAAACAGAACAGTACTCAGTGCAGAGAGTATCATTACAGTAATTTACTGAGTTTGCTAACCTTCTTGAAATGTCAAGACAGCAAAGATGCTTTTCCTGTGCTAACCTGCTACCCTTGAATCACGATTGTTTACCACTTAGGTGGCTACTTGCTACCGGGGAGTCCTCTTACGAGCTTCCTACTCAGACTCACTAGTGAGTGGAGCGTAAGCTGACAATATTGGCCCACAATCAGTAACTTTCAGCTACAGAGCTGTTCATCAAATGGGGTATAAAGGATTATGGCCCTGTCCCTCTCACAGGCCTGACTCAAGACCTTATGTCACATAAGTTGTCAATCAAACCTATAAACTGAAAAAATACCCGCAACATGTCAATCACATGGGATGTTGGAATCAAATGACTTGATCCTTGTCTGAGAAACCTATTGATCTGTTCCAAGCACTATGATCAACCTGCCATTGCAGGAAATTGATGCTTGTCCAGGTGGTTATAAGGGACATTGCTGAACAGAAAGACACTAATGCATCTGCACTCGACACATATTAGCGAATATAACTATCCTTTGTCCTGCAAGAACAAACTATAGACATGTATTAATTTGTCAATATTAATGCCTTCAACATACCAAATTGGCAATAATCACCTTTGACCCTATGGGGTAGAAATCGGTATGCATTGCGTCTGTTTTTTTGGGGCATGAGACAAGGACAGTGCTGACACATTTTGCAGTGGGATGGCCCCACGCTCTGCATGTGCATTCAGGCCACTATTCAATTTGTCAGCCTCATTTTTTAGACCTCCCAGGCAGCGTATGTTAACCAGGGGCCTAACGCCTGTTTGAGGATCCTCCTCATCAATTTGTTTCCGATGAGCGGAAGAAGAGCCAGGCCAGAGTGTTCAGAATGGATTGCAGTGCAGGCCGAGGAGTTAGAAGATGCAAAATTGAGGCGCTATAGTGCCACCACTGGCAGGAGTGTCTAATTACAGTGTGACAAGTTTACATTGTTAGTTTCCATTATAAATGTTGACATAGGAATTCATAATGGAAGTGCTTGAAGATATGTGTGTATGTGCATTTGTATATATATGTATGTGTGTGTGTATATATGTATACGTGTATATATGCATATGTATGTATGTGTACATATATATAATCTACCGTCCAAAGAATCTATTACAAAGAAAATGGATTTTAAAATAAAACAAAATTCAATTTGTTTCACGCTGTTAAAAGCAAAATTAAAGTGCAACGATCTTTTTAATGAAACCCTGATTCCATAATTTGTTTTCTTGTTTTTTTTGTTGCAGGGATCGTTGACCATGGATCACTTGAGGATACAAGGAAATCTTCCTTCAGAGTTGGAATCTAGAGATTGAACAGTTACTGAAAAGAGTGTGCTTGAATCAATACTTTCTTACAAAGTGAAAAGACCCTAGGAATATAAAAAAATACAGATTTCTTCCTCTTTTCATAAATATTTTTTTTTGTCAAGTGCTTCCATTTGTAAAGAGCAATGAAAGCGGAGATGACTAGAACTGGTGTGTTGTTATTGGTTATATTTGAAACTAATGGTAGCCACTAGTCACTCCTAGACTCTTTTCAAAAGTCAGCTACAGTTTTCTGAACAATGTCCCGTGTCGGCCTATGGGCTGCTATTGTCCTGTTGACCCAGCTTGGAAAAGTCTGCGGGGATTGTTGGCTGATTGAGGGAGAGAAAGGTTATGTTTGGCTGGCAATCTGCAGCCAGAATCAACCCCCTTATGAGACCATCCCTCAGCACATCAACAGCACTGTGCTAGACCTCCGTCTCAATGAAAACAAACTCAAAATCCTCCTGTACAGTTCACTCAGCCGATTTGGCAACTTGACTGATCTAAACCTGACAAAGAATGAGATCAGCTACGTTGAAGATGGAGCGTTTTTAGTCCAGTCGAACTTGCGCGTGCTGCAGTTGGGTTACAACAAGTTGACAAACCTCACAGAGAATATGCTGCGGGGCCTAACGAGACTGGAGTATATGTACGTCCAGCACAACTTGATTGAGAGCATCTCGGTCAACAGTTTCTGGGAGTGCCCCAACCTCATCAGCATTGACTTGTCTGCTAACAAGTTGGCTAAACTCGAGAGCAACACCTTCACCAGTCTCAGTGGCCTTATGGTGTGTGAGTTGGCGGGCAATCCTTTCAATTGCTCCTGCGAGCTCGTTGGCTTTTTGAATTGGCTTGCCGAGTTTAACAATGTTACGAAGACCTATGACAGACTTCAGTGCGAGAGTCCTGCAGAGTATGCTGGTTTTCCACTTTTGAGTCCAAGGCCTAGCAGTAACCGGAATGCCATCAGTCTTCTTGCTTCCTCGTGTAGGAATGGAGTGAAAATAGCTCCATTCTCCACACCCATGGCTTCCAAAGATCCTGAAGCCTACTCTTCGGGAATCAACCCAGCAGAATTCTCTTCCACAGAACCTATTACAACGTATACTCTGGACACTTCCAATAGCCCTACCATTAAACTGCACCATGTGACCATCACTGGGGCAACGCTAGTGGTTCAAATCCCCTCCCCCTACAGCAGAATGTATATTCTTGTTCAGTACAACAATAGTTATGTTTCTGATGTCACAAATTTACGCAACAGGAAAGAATATATTAAGCTGGAGAAACTGAAGGCCCATACAGATTACACCTTCTGTGTGGCCTCCATTCAAAAGTCCCAGAGGTACAACCATACCTGCTTGACCTTTGCTACAAGAGGACGAATGATAACCCAACCCTCCAATACTTCCACCACTACACATTATATCATGACTATACTGGGGTGTTTGTTTGGCATGGTCATTGTTCTGGGTGTGGTTTATTACTGCTTGCGAAAGAAAAGAATTCAAGAGGAAAAACAGAAGTCTATCAATGTTAAGAAGACCATCTTGGAGATGAGGTATGGGCCCGAGTCTGAGACGAGCAGTATGATTCACTCAATGCAAAAGTTCCACGAACAGCCCATTTCAGTATCAAGGATGTCCTCACTTCCATCTGTGTCAGCGGAGAAAGGACAATTCAAGCCAATGGAAGTAAACGAGACTCCAAAAACCACCAAAGGCAACTATATTGAAGTCCGTACTGGGGAGACCTCTGACCGCAAGGAGGAGGAATCGAAACAGACAGACAATGGACAAGGGTCAACAGCAGAAATCTCCACTATCGCCAAAGAGGTGGACAAAGTCAACCAGATCATCAACAACTGCATTGATGCATTGAAGCTGGATTCTGCCGCTTTTATAGGTGCAGATTCCGAAATGTCCATTGACCGCCAAATTACCCCTAGCACTTCATCCTCCCAACTGGAGAGGCATGGCCTCCTTTCACCCACCTACAAAGAAGGGGGTTATCCACTGCAACGACAGAGCAGTGTAGACACCGCCAAGAAACGCTGCAGTATCTCGTCCAGTGGTTCTGGGAAGAGCACCCGAGTCTTCAGCCTTGATATTCCCGACCAGCCATCCAAGACCGAGGCAAAATACATTGAGAAGAGCGGCCCAACCCCCACACCCTTAAAGCGTCTTCCTTCAGTGGCGCCAGGAGAGATCCACCGTTTGGAGGTACAGCAAACCTACCACTGCAGTGAACATCGCCACTCCTTTCCTGCCTTGTACTACGAAGAACACGGGGACACTTTAAGCCAGAGGTCCACACTATTAAAGCCACTCTCCCGATCCAAAAGGGACTCCGCCTATTCCCAGCTCTCCCCCAGGCACCAGTTCTCCGGATATTCCTCCAGCCCGGAGTACTCGTCGGAAAGCACTCACAAGATCTGGGAGAGGTTCCGCCCCTATAAAAAACACCCTCGGGAGGAGGTGTACATGGCCGCTGGACACGCCCTGCGGAAAAAAGTCCAGTTTGCTAAAGATGAAGACTTGCACGATATTTTAGATTATTGGAAAGGTGTTTCAGCTCAGCAAAAATTGTGACTGGGCTCAAGACTGAATTGATAAGTTTACAAAAAAAAAACAAACATACAAAACAAAACAAAACAAAGGGGTTAATGGGTCCTTTTCATTGATTAAATGTTTGTAATTTCTCATTTTTTAAACCACAGTTCGTAAAACACCCCTAAAATGTTTATCAGCAGTTCTTAATTTTGATTACCCCTCCCCCTCAGTAAGCTCCTGATAATTCAATCATTTTTTATGCTAAAAAATTTGAATTATCCTATAATTTTAATTAAGCGATATGAATTGAGTATGTTTACATAGGACTGGTTGTGCATGACCACGGGATTGGGAAGTAAAGCGGAAAGAGTTTTCTGGGAGTTTTTTTTTCCCCTTAAAAATATAATTTCTGTTAGCTACTGAAAGTGAACCGATAAAAAGTGGTTATGGAAATATTCTTATCAGGATAGAAATTACTACTGGTGATACGAGCAGGTGCCTATGACATTCCTCCATCCGCAGTTTTAACAGAGGCATTAACCCATTGGGATTAACAGCTCGTTAAAATAATGGTTAGCAGGCTGCTAGGAGAAGGCGTTAAGAACTAGTTCCACCATTATCACCAGCAGTGCTTTTCTAGGCTGTCGGCCTTGAGATCTCGGGGTGGATTTTCACCTTACTGTCCAGCTGAAGACCTGCCCACAGCAGATGGGCCGCCCATTATGGAAACCATTCGATTTTTATTTCCATTGACTTAGTAGCCAAACCGCAATGTCAGTTTAACACCCAGGCGACAAATTGGGAAGTTTAACTCTAAAGAGCCCCAACCACCAGGGCAACTTTAACACTGGTTTTACACTCCGCCCGATATCGCTCTCCGTTGAATCAACAAAGAGCAATATTGGACGGGGAGTGACCCCAGAGGTTCCACCCGATAACGTGGATTTAGGTTCAAATTGCCCCCTTGGGCAGCTTGGCGAATCTTTGGAATATTCTACAATCTAAATTCCCATCTCCCGTCTCCAAGCAGCTCTTCAATCCTGCACAGCTTGCAAAAAAATGGTTTCTTTTTGAAATAAAATCTACTGATGCCCTTATTGATATAGCCAATCGTTTACTAACCAAAATTAAAAAATAGTCTCGCAAAAAACGTTAGCATAAAAATTATTGTTGGTGACCTGACTGGACAAGCAGTGTCTCTTGGCTCAGTGTTGCCTCTGAGTCAGGTGCTTGTGGGTTCGAGCTCCACTCCAGGACTTGAGCACGTAATTCAGGCTGGTACTTCAGTGCAGTACCGAGGGAGTGCTGCCTTGCTGCCTTTCGGATGAGATGTTAAACCGAAGCCCCTTCTGTAAAAGATCCCAGGCACTATTTGAGGAAGTGCAGGGGAGTTTTGGTATTCTGGCCAACATTTATCTCTTGATCACGATCAGCAAAAACAGGTCATTCATCTCATTGCTGTTTGTGGGCAAATTGGCTGCTGTGTTTGCCGATATAACAGCACTTTGGGAGTAAGTCACTGGCTGCAAAGCACTTTCGGGTGTCACGAAAGGTGCTATATAAATGCAAGCTCTTTCGATCATTTGTGTGATATTCATCTGTCAGCCAGATGTCGAGTAATAAATGTATTAATACCTTTATTAAGAAAGAGGACAGAAGGCTATCATACAAATCCCTTCAATGTTTCGCCACTAATATTGCAAACAGTAATTTTGATGCTAATGTTTTTTTGTTGGTCTGGCAATACTATAGCAGCTTTAAATGTTAAACCTGGAAGTCAGAGTTCCATGGCTGTGCCACACTTGAAATTAAATGGAAAGGCAGGATTAGCATTCGAGTCATTAGGAAATTTGAATTTGCCTGATTTGGTCCAGTTTGGTCCTAGTGGGACCTTTTTCCTTTCCTAATCAAATGCTCCAAACTTGGTTCAATTTGGACTTCCTTGTCTACCCCAGGTAAGTGCAGTACCAGGCTAATGTGAAGCTGCACCACAAATACCCCTTTAACAAATCCAAATTTGGTCTCTGCCGATGTGCTGATGCTGTTCATACAGCGCTCCGTAGGGGAACGTTCCACTTGGGAGATGGCCAGAGGGTGAGGGGTGGAAGGAGTAGAACAAACTGACATTCATCTCACCCCAAAGCAAGCATATCAGCTCTCAACCAGTCAAAACGCGTCTTTGCAATCTGCCCTTACAACTGATAGTAATGGTGGCAACAAATATTTTTATATTTGCAACATTTCTTCCCGTAATATTGTAATAAAACAATGAAGTGACTGCAAAATACAATGTAAATATAGCTTTTTACGAACCACATATGTATATTATTTTGCTGTTCTAATACCATGGAAAGTGTTTAATGTGAATTGCCATTGCTTGGACCTACTACAATGTTGCTCAAAAAGCCAATCTTACCATAAAAAAAAGGCCTACAGAAGAATTGAAGAGATGAAGTAATTTTTAATACAATTGAAATAATCCAGGCCGGCCTGAGGGGATAAGCATCTCCACTGCCTGTCGGCTGTGAAGATCTAAGATGAAATGAGTGTGGGCAGACTCAATCCAGATCCGAGTAGTCACGTGCCAAAGCTACCTCTCGGTCGACACTAACAGGTAGTAGGTTGGCAATCTCACTCTGAATAACTGGCGCGGGAAATGGAAAAGAGGCATAATGATAGAGTAGCGGGCGCTCTTCTGAGATTGGGGCTGACACATCGTTTTGGGCAGAGTAGAGGGAGCTTTACTTTATGTCCATACCTGCACCTGGGCATGCTTTGACACCGACACTGAGTGCCCGAATGGGAAAGTATTCCATATCTCAGTACTAACATCCTTCATCTCGATTAGCCCGGAATTCACTGGGAACAAAAGTGTATGGTTTGCTAAAACATTATACAAAATGGATTGTGCCAACAAATGGAATCAATGTTATTTTTTTCTGTGTGTGTTTTTTTACAGAAATATGAATCTTTGTAGTCTCTTTAATTTATCACATAGGCCTCTCAAGATAAGGCCAACCTCAACGCACCAGAGCCTAACACATTAGTCCAGGGCATGTCACACCTTCAATGCCCTTCACCACCAGTAAGTCAACTTAAGAATCTTACTGTATGAATGACTTCAAGGCTGAGAAGTAGTGACTGAGGAGGGAGTTGAAGGTTCTGTTTTGATCTCAGGGTTTTGTGGGGATACATAAACTACTTGAGCTTTGCTTTTGATTATCAACAGGGTTCTTTGATTGAACAGTAATTCTCTTTCAAGCATTCATTACTTTCTGTATTAAAATTATATACTTAAAAAAAAGATTTATTTTAAGATCAATCAGTCCAATCTTGGGTATTATGTATTTATGTGGAAGTCTTGTAAATATTATCCAACCAAGATGGCCACCCCCAGTGCATTTTGGAAAACTGCAGCTACCATGGCAACAGCGGGTGCCATTTTCTTGGTGTTGCTCGATTCCATTTAAATCATTGCTTCAGAGATGCATGAATGGCTGGGTTGAACCATTTTTTCCAGTTCCTTTCTTTTTGTGGGGGGGGCAGCAGGAAATTTTTAAAACTGCCAGACAAAACTGTGTTTTATTTACAAACCAAAGATTAGTTGGAGATTGTGACTTAATTCCCGGATGCAGTAAAGACAAAGAAAAGGGACGGAGACGTCATGTAGGCCCAGTGTTATAATGGTAATGAGAAAGGAGGGGTGTTCCTACTCTCCCTCTTTGCTTTCCTTCCCAGTCCAATGTTGAGGCCCCATTTTTAGGAGCCCCAGATGAAAACTTACCCTTCCCTCCCTTATTTAGTTTTTAGAAATCAAGGAACTTCCTAGTAGCCAGTTGAGTGATTAACTTCTAAGGGTGTTTGTCACTTTGCCTAGTTGGAATGAGTTTAATCAGATCTTCCAGGGGCATTTTCATTTTAAATGATAAAGGGACCTAACCTGAGAGCAGTGTCTGAGCAGGATACCCCACTTGCAAATTGGATTAAACAAACATCCCATCTTTGACGTGTCTTCTTGCATCTGTCCAAGCATGAGAAATGAGTAATTCAAGGAGATATCGTTCTAAGTGTTTAAAGAGGTGTATCAATATGTGATACATGATTCACTGTATCATCTTACTCCAAGTTTTTAGATCCAACTCAACACTGCTTCACTTAGCTTAGCCTAGTCCTGGTGAATTGTTTTGATCTCATTATACAGAGGGGCTGCTTTCTTTATCATCGGGGCTACTGTTTCACAGTGACTGAATAAGATTATATTCTATGGAATTCCAGGATTTTGTACTGGTGTTTCAGGAATTTGCATTCCGTTATTTTTTTTCCCTCACTCTTCCCATCGCACCTGAATATTTTCTCTGTTCAAAACACATTTCACAGTGATAAATATCAAACCAACACGGAACAATACAGATTCTAGAGCAGATGACGGATCAGTCGCTAATATATAGGAGTAATCCTGCGAATGTTATCCAGTGTACTCAGACAGAGGTGTAATATTGGCTGGCTTTGCTTGATGTTGGCATCTGTGCTGGTACCTGAAAAGGACTTACTGGTCTGTAACTATTGCCAGTATTAGTCGACGAACACTTAACACATTCGTATGACATTCCTCCGTTCACTATTTTAACAGCGGTATTAACCCATAAAACCATGGAGGTTTACAAAACAGAGGGAGGCCATTCGGCCCGTTTTGTCTGGGCTGACTCTTTGCTAGAGCAATGCAAAACTAATCCCACTGCCCCATGCTCACCCTGTAGCTTTGCGTCTTCCATTTTAAATTCAAAACAATACTTAAAACTATTAATTTGTACATCTTTGTACTCCATGTCCTGTTTATAAAATAAACGGGAAAATGCCAGTGTAAAATAGCAAAGATATGTCACATGAACACATTAAGCATTCGCCTACTAATGTCAGGAACGGTTCATTTTAGACGCCTATTTTTGGTTTATTTATGCCAACGTGAATTCTTCCACGTACTTTGATTGAATTTGCCTGTGTGGCAGCAGCATATAAACCGCTCCTCGTGGGTGATTAGCCCCTCACTGACTGCACTTAGACCATTGGCACTCTTTTTGCTTGGGGAGTTTTAAGGTCTTCCCAGTTCTTTGAAACAGTCCCTCCAAACTTTTGACTTGTTTTTGGTGAATTTTTTGCGCTCATCAAGATGAGGCCTATTGGCACTGGAGAACGGAGTACGTTTGGGCACATGGCGTCAGCGTCAAGCACTCCCAGCTCAGCTACTGTTAGAGGCAGATTAAAGCTCCCTCTGATCTACCCCAACAACATACGTCAGTCCCATTCTCAGAAGTACAGCGCTACTGAACCAGTGGGCAAAATTTCCACTTCCTAATCCAGTCATGGAGTGAAGATCGTAGGAGCTACAGGAGTGGGTCGTAATTTTCACCGTAACAGTGAGTCTTAATCCCTATTCTTTCTCCCCCATTAATCCTGTTAAAACATTAGAACTCAACGTGAATCAAACATATAAATATTTATAATTTCTGGTGTACAGTGTACACATTCCTGGTGACAATATGCCTTTAAGTCCTCATTCAAAACATTTCTGTTTTTTAAATGGTCTTGTGCATTTTTACGCCATTCTTTACTGCTCCTCTGTAGCTTTTAAATCTCACAGAGTTCCGTATAGAGCAGCAAAAATGGATGAAGGTTTGTGATCTCCTCCTGGGTGGACACTGTCTCTTTAACAACAAACAAAAAATGAAATGGACCCATGGTAATCCAAACTCTGTTCTTAAAGATGTTTTTAACCTTGGTCTTGTTCCAACTGAATTTATGCACCAAAAACTGGTACAAAATAATCAAAATGTGAATTTTGTAATACAAAAACAGAAATCGTTTTGGGTGGGAGGGGTGGAAGGGGACGGAAATTATTCAAAAACAAAAGACAAAAAAAAAACAGACGCCAACAGTGAAACGTTTATTGCATGATTTAATGTATTTTCAGAGCGAATATCGTTGTGTATGTGACTGTTTGTCAACTTTGTTTATTGTGACAGACCACTTTCTACGTGCGTGCTCGGATATGAATAGAAAACAGGGATGAAGAAGAAAAAATACCCCCAGACCTGTTAAGGTCTGAACTATATTTAGTCTCAACGGCCGACAGCGATTCATCCACAATCTGACCCTGACCCCGGGCTAAGACAGTTTATGATAGTTGCAAGAGAACGTAATATCAGTTGGATATCTCACACTTCTGGTGTGGAGAACAAGGTTTTGCCCGCAGATTTTTTTTTGGAGATCTGTGACACGTTAGCCATCTTCCCGATTTTTTGATGGTATAAATTTGCTGTAATTTAACATGTAGTGATGGGCTGCTGAACCATTTGGGCAGGCCACTGGACTTGGTTGGTGGGAAATCACAGTGGGGGAAAATTGAAGTCATTTGGAGTCAAATAGGACTCAAATTGGAATAGTCTTTGGCCACAAGTGTTCAGTGGAGGACTCCTAAGTTAGCAAAACATGGTCTTTGAACCTAACTTTTATTTCGGTGTAGAGTTAAGGTCATTCAGTATATCTCTGCTGGTGGCTCCATCTCCTTGGCTTCTTTCCCATTCTCTATGAACAAAGAGTTATGTGTGTGTATCATAATTGACCGTTCAAACAACAAATGCAGTATCAGCGCATCAATTAAATTCTTCCTCCTAATCGATGGAGTCAAACAAAAAATATGATTGTCTCCAATATGCCTGGAAGTTAAATTTAACTATTTAGAACTCCTGGTGTACACTGTACACAATTCCAGCGATGATATGCCTTTAACACCTAGCTCGAAACATTTCAGTTTTTTTAAATGGTCCATTTGCCCATCACACAATAATGTAGCATGACGAAACAAACTGAATTTCTACGATTGGCTTTGCTTATTTTTCCAACCTCGACCTTGCTTCTGTGAGTCTCATTCAGTGGGATGGGGACTTTCCTTCTCACCCAATCCTTCAAGCAGTGGGAGAAAGGTGATGCGAGTTATTCTAGGCTTTAGTGAGGAGGTTCTTTGCTTTTATGAAGGAAAGTCTCCGCTAGTGAAGTGGCCAAGAAGGGAAGAAAGTCAACGCATGTGTAGCTGATGAGAATCAGGCTGAGTGCTCGAGCTATATCCTTTTATCTTTGAGACAGCAACCTTTGGGATATAAGATCAAATCCCAGAAGGGAGGGAGAGAGAGGATGAAGTTATCTTTCAGGCTCACGGGGTACATCATAACACAATCTTTTAAGTTCTGAGACCTGTAATTCAAATTAAGTTCCGGTGGATGGAGGATGTTAGTGTCATGCATTAGAATACTATCAATCTGATGTTTCAGTTTCAAATCCAGCTCAGACAGAGGGAATGCTGATTCCCTTTCTCCGATAGGGACTGGCTAGGACATTGGAACATCGGAATTGCTAGATGAGAAAAGACCAAGGTTCATCTAGTTCGTCTTCTACCATCCTGGTAGTCACATGATACAACGATAATGGAGTTGTTGACTGATTATGGCAATCAATCTCCATCAATGAGTCTGCAACAGACCGAGAAATTACACGAGGAAAACCCCAGTGGTGGAGAGCTTTGGGAACCATAGGTCCAAAGTCACCTGTTCCTCCCAAACATGCTACACTTGCCACATTGTCATGCTTCAATTTACTCATGTACCAAAATGTTATTTTCTGAAAGAAATGTATCTCAAATGAATCAATACTAACTGCTTCCATCGTCTCTCTACGGAGTGTTCCATAGATTGTCCACTTGCTCACTGAAATATTGTTTCCGTATCAGGGAACTGGGTTCAAATCCAGTCCAAATAGGGGGATGAAGATATACTTCTCCCTGATATGGAACAGGGTGGAATAGTTTATTTACAATACTGATCTTTCACTTCATAGATTGGGTTCAAACCTATTGCGCTACCAGCTTAGCCAATTCATCCTTCCCTTCGATTTAATTTCCTTGAATCGTGGACATTTCAATACAGAAGGCAGCCACTCTGCCCATCCATGTTGTAGCTAGCTACTCAAATCCAATTCCATGCTCTGTCTCCATACTATAATAATTTTCTTCTTCAAATGTTTACCTAATTCCCTCTTAAATGTTGTGATTACCTCAGCTTCAATAACCACCATTTCCTAATTAACTTGGTGGAAAAAAGTCTTCCTGCCTTCCTCTTTATTTTTCCAGTGCCAATCCTCAGTTTCTGTCCCCTTGTTACTGATTCACTAATCAATCAAAATAATCTTCCACTGTTTACTCTTCTGTTACATCGTGGCTGGAATCACCCTGGTGAATTCATATTGTACGTTTTCCATGGTTCCAATATCCTATATTCGGGGCATCCAAAAGTGCACTCAGTACTCTAACTGTGACGTAACCAACATCTTGCTCTCATCAAACTTTTGCTTTTGCATATATATAAAACCCAGAATCCCATTTTTAAAAATTCGTTCATGGGATGTGGGCATCGCTGGCGAGGCTGGCATTTATTGCCCATCCCTAATTGCCCTTGAGAAGGTGGTGGTGAGCCGCCTTCTTGAACCGCTGCAGTCCGTGCGGTGAAGGTTCTCCCCCAGCGCTGTTAGGAAGGGAGTTCCAGGATTTTGACCCAGCGACGATGAAGGAACGGCCGATATATTTCCAAGTCGGGATGGTGTGTGACTTGGAGGGGAACGTGCAGGTGGTGTTGTTCCCATGCGCCTGCTGCTCTTGTCCTTCTAGGTGGTAGAGGTCGCGGGTTTGGGAGGTGCTGTCGAAGAAGCCTTGGCGAGTTACTCCTTTTCATGGCTTTCTCAATCTGATGTCCTGCCTATAAAGATCTGTGTTACTGGGACTCTAGGGGGAACAACAGGCACAGCCAACTACAGACACATTAGTCTTACTTTCATTCAGTATAAAATAATGGAATTGATTATCAGGAGTAAACTTAGGGATTCTCTGTACAACAACAACCTAGTAACCAGCTGTCAGCATGGATTTCAGAAGGAGAAGATCCTGCTCGAACAAGCTCCTCCACTCCTTTCAGCAAGTGACCACCCACGTGGACTATGGTAAGCCCTACGATGTGGTGCATCTTGACTTCCAAAAGGCTTTTGACAAGGATCTACATGAAAAGCTATTAATTGAACTCAAAGCTGTGGGTTTTCGGGGTAAAGAAATAACTTGCATTGATGTAGCACCATTCACAATGTCCCAGAGTGCTTTGCAGCCAATGAAGTACTTTTTTAACGTGTAGTCACTCTTGTAATGTAGGGAAATGCAGAAGCCAATTTGTGCACAGCAAGGTTCCACAAACAATCAGTGAGATAATGACCAGATAATCTGTTTTTGATGGTGTTAGTTGAGGAGTAGATGTTGGCCGGGACACCAGGGAGTATTCTTCTGCTCTTCTTCAAATAGTACCATGGGAACTTTTACGACCGCCTCGGAGGACAGACAGGGCCTCGGTTTAACGTCTCATCTGAAAGGTGGCACCTCCGACAGTGCAGCACTCCCTCAGTACTGCACTGTTATCATCAGCCTAGATTAGATGCTTAAGTCTCTGAGTGCGACCTGGACTTCTGACTCAGAGGCGAGAGTGCTACCACTGAGCCCCAGCTGACACCTTAAGAATGGATGAGAAACTGGCTGAAGGGCAGGAAATAATATTGTTAGAGCAGCTATGTTGGAGCGGGGGGAAGGACTGAGTGGGATGCCTCAGTGCTGGGTGTTTATACAAGTAAGCTGGACTCAGAAACCCAATGCAAAGAAATCATTTTCCGGATGGTACCAAACTAGGAAGCTCAGAAACTGCAGAATGAGTTGAACAAATATGTTTGTGGACAGAACAATGGGAAATGAAATTTAATGCAGGTGAGTGTAAAAGGAGGAAAAATGAGTGAAACTCTATGAATATTGCAGAAATAGCTAAGGAGGAAGCTGAAAGAGACATTCGAGTCTTATTAAACTCAATGCTAAACTTGTCCAAGCAATGCAGAACAGCAGTCGACAAAATCAATTGGATATTGAACTACATTGGCCAAAACAGTAGAATAAAGTCAGAGGAGGTAGTGATCAAACCGTACCTTCAAAACTGTGTCCAGTTCTGGTCAGCAAGTATCGAGGGAGATATTCAAGACCTGGAGGCAATGCAGAGAAGAGGCTGATCCCCAGTATTAGGGGCCTGAGTTATGAGGAAGGACTGGAGAAACTTGGGCTTTTCAGCCTGGAAAGGATGCATCTGAGAGAGAGCTTATGGAGGGATATAAGATTGTTAAGGAAATGGAATAAGTAAACCTGGACTATCACATTAAATTAAATTGCCAGATAAGAATAAGCAGACACAGGATCAATCTAGTAAAAGATAATTATGGGATTAATATCAACAACAACAACTTGCATTTATATAGCGCCTTTAACGTAGTAAAATGTCCCAAGGTGCTTCACAGGAGCGATTATCAAACAAAATTTGACACCGAGTCACATAAGGAGATATTAGGACAGGGGCTTGGTCAAGGAGGTAGGTTTTAAGGAGCGTCTTAAAGGAGAAGAGAGAGGTAGAGAGGGAATTCCAAAGTTCAGGACCTAGGCAGCTGAAGGCACAGCCATCAGTGGTGGAGTGATTAAGATCGGGGATGAGCAAGAAGCAAGAATTGGAGGAGCGCAGAGATCTCGGAGGGTTGTAGGGCTGGAGGAGGTTACAGAGACAGGGAGCGGAGAGGCCATGGAGGGATTTGAAAACAAGCTTGAGTATTTTAAAATCGAGGTGTTGCCGGGCTGGTGTTGCCAATGTCAGGAAATTCGTCTTCGCACAGGGAATAATCAAGATGTGGAATAGATTTCCAGATGGAGAACTGAAGACAAAAATCCTGTAGCACGGGTGGTTTGGAAGCTGCAACCTGTTCCACAGAGTAGCAGAATTTGTGAGTGTAATGTGACGTCCTTAGCTGAGCTGTTGTGAGTAGGCAAACACATAGAGCACTGGACTGATGAGCTATAATATCCACTGAACCGTAGAGAATAGGTGGCTTGCTGCTTTGCAATGCCATTGATGCAATTAAAGGATTAAAATGTCTTGGACTGCGAGCATAGCGCTGAGTTATCCTTTAAATTTATCCGTACCATTAGATTCTCTTACAGCCTTGTTAGCTGCTCCATGTCTGTAATAATCAATTTGTCTGGCATTTGAGAATAATTTTAGTCAAGCTTTTCTTTAACAAACTGTCCCTTGGCTTTACAACAATTATAATAGCTTCATGTGATAGGAGTAATGGGATATTCCTTATGATGTGAACGTTTTGTGACAAGAAGAGTGGGTTTTACTCAAGATGAAGAATGTTAGTACTGGGGACCCTAACATTTTCCATTACAAGTACTTTCAATCAGCACCTACCACTCCCAGATTAGTTATAGCAGGTAGATGTGCCCCTTCCTCTGCCTCAACAATGTGCCTCAGCCACCTCCCTCAGTAGAACACCCCTGTTCCACCAGCATTTTTCCATTAACCAGAGCAGCCATTTTGTGCCCTCTCAGACAGAAATTGCCAATTAGTGATAGTTCTGTGCTGTGAGCCCACGCTCACTCTCAAATAGATTGAGGCTGCCTGAACTTAGTTCGTAAAACTTATCAAGAAAAGTTTTTTTTTTTACCCAGAGTGATAAATGCTTGGAAACACCCACCAAGCAGGGGCATAAGACGCAAAAATAATTGGGGTTATTCAAAATACAATTGGATGCCACAGTAGGAGAGTTAATGTGCTGGAGGAACAAGCTTTGATGGGCTGAACTGGCCTTTTCTCATCCTTGATTTCTTTATCTCTGTAAGTGTTTCAGATCCCGTTCCTTGTGACCACCCACCTCCCTCCAGGGAGGATAAATCTAATGGAGAGACATCTTAGGCTCTACGGTTGGACACCTCCTACACAGTCACATAGACCAGAGTGAGCAGAGGCCTTAAGAATCAAAAGCAAATATTGTAACAATTTTTGGGGCAAATAACCATTAGATCCAATGTCATCTCCTTGACAATCATCCTCAGTATCCAAGTGGTCAATAGAGACCTGGAGAGAGGGGACGCTACTATTCGGACTGACCCAACATCCAATTTTGCTCTCAAAGAATCTGGTTGAAGATAAATTAATTTAACAAATGCTTAATGAACATTGATTTAAGCCCTTCTTATTTGTTTACGCACAACGTAACAACATACGTGTCTTTGCGTGACCGTATCATGACTCACCTGGCTCTTTCCTCTCCAGAAAGGGAAAAAAGAAAGTTTTTCCCAAAAAGGTTTTCAGGAAGACATTGACCTTTTAAGCGAACGCAGCAACTGACTGGAATATAAAGTAGAATTTGCAACCTTTTTTTTAATCCAGTTGGCAAATGAGTATGTGGGAATTAGTAGCAGCGATAATCACAGAGAAAACTTGGACCTTAGAAGGGACTTCTTGATCCCTACTGCATGTACCTGACACTTCCATTTCCTGCTCTCGTCGTAGGCTGTCCGAGTGAGATTGACCAACTCGGGCCAATTAGTTCCAAAAAGCGAGAACTACGCAATATTTTTAAGATAAGCCTTGATAATCAATAGTTATAGTGCAGCAGAATGAAGACCAGTACAGTGCAAAGTAAAGAAACATTATGGAGTTTTATTCACTGCTGTAAGACTCGATGATTGTTAAAAATGCTAAAACGCTAGAAAAGCTGCTCACTGCATTTTCAATAGCCATTTCTAATCAGAAAGTAATTTAGCCTACTTACTTGCTGATAGCAAGAGTTTGCTTTATTACATTTGATAAAAGAGATTGTTAATGCATTTCCTGCAAAGCCACTTATATTATGTCAATTGCTAGCCAGAGGTCTCCTAATATTAAATGAATGGGCCTGGTCTCCATTCAAAACTACTGTATTATTGAGGAGAGGGGGACGGTTACAATGTACTGAGAGACTGATCTTTCACTTCTGGGAGATGGGTTCTGGTCCAGTCTCTTTCTGCCTAGGTCCTGGGGTGCCTTCTCGGAGATGAAGTCTATCCTCCGCAGCCATGGCTGATGAAACGCGTGGGGTTTTCCAAGAGGATTGGTGTAGTGGTGTTTTCATGCATTGGAGTAATAATTAAGCAGAGGACACCCTGCAATGTCTAGGGTCACATGGGCCCCGGTGAATAGGAGATGAGAGTCCCAGTCTCTGAATCCTGTGTTGACATTCAGCAGGGGGCTCGCGTCCGATGGGAGTGGAATGGCGTGACGACCTCTCCATCGCATCTAGCTGGTTCTCCTGGTAGGGAGTTGTTGGACAGGCTAATGACCTGTCCACTTTGCAATGGAAACAAACCCAGAGCATGGTCTGCTGGACGTAAAGCAGCAGAAGAAATGCGTTGCCTGATGTGCACGGGAGAGATGATAAAGAAGAAGGAGGAGAGGGGTCACGAGGATCATGGCTGTGTTGTGCGCAAATTAACCTTATAAAGGGGTCGCGTCCTGGAGGCCCTGAAGGATGAAGCCCCCCCCACCGCCAAGGGCGGGAAGGGGATCAACCAGAGGAGCAGCCTGGATAGGATGTGGACAAGAACCTGTTGCCAGCTGTAAAAGCCATTCACGCTGCTCTTCTAAAAGATGGTCTTCTCTTGACTTCCCCTTTCCCTCCACAAAGATGCCATCATCTGTAATCCATTCTCCATGCTCAACAACTCACTAAGCTCCCTTCGTGCTACTTCCCCATCTTTTCAAAGTTAAAGTTGGCACACACAACAACTTCAGCAGCAGATCTCTCTGACTTTTGGACAACAATAATTAGGTTCCTTGCAGCTGGTAATCTCTGTCTCTCCAAGCTGCTGCAGGCCTTTAAATCATTCAGCACCACACCATTTCCTGTCCCACCCACCACCAACGGGAAAACTCCAAATCAGGGGCATTTCCAATACCAGGAGCTTGACCTAATTATGCAAATGAGGCTGACATCAGATATTACAGCGAGGTCAGCACTCAAGACATCAGGAGGGTTGACATCATTACTGTATTTCCACACTTCTGATGGGAACTTGAACGTCTCAGCGTTTTACCAAAAATAGGTTTGAACCATTGATAGGAGAGACTGCTCTCGTCTCCATCAGATGTTGCATGAGGCAGGGCTGATCTATATTGCCGATGGCCAGGAGTGTTGGGGTGACAGTACTTGTGACTAAGTGGGAAGCATTCTGCACAGTCCCTAGGCCTTAAGATATGGTATTACTTTTGGAAGGGTAAAAGGCTGAATGAGCCCTGCTGGGATTCGAACTCAGAGGCCTCTACCCAGCCACCCCCTCACCTGCTCACCTCACCCCAAGTGCCAGTCCAGTGTTGCCAAATACTTTGATAAACTCTTAATAAAAAGTCATGTCATCATGCTGATTTCCTTTCACCACCTTGGAGGTCATTAACAAAGCTTGGGGTCTTTCAGATGCCACCCACAGAGCTGGTATCCATCGTTCTTCACATTAATCTAGGTCTTGACCACTCTCTAGTCTGGAGTCAGCTAATGCAAAGTGTGTGAGAGTGGCCTGGGATGGCTAATCCAGAAGTGCTAGGCACAGTCCCCTGATGGCACGGGACAGTCTAGAAATATACGCATTCATGGCCAGAACAAGATTTCATAAGCTAATGGAACAGTCTGCTCATTAAATATGCATCACTGTATGATTGTGGACAATGTTTTCTTAAGTTTCAAAGCATGAAATTTTATTGAACTGTTTTATATTCATAAAATAGCAATGAAATTGGCCATTCCCTGGGAATGAGGCATTTGGGTCTGTATTGCTATGTTGCAAACCTGCATTTCCTTGTCCTTGTCTCACAATTCAATTTAATTTATCTTTCCCATTCCCTTAACTATCTTGTGTACCTCTATAAGATTATCTCTTTGACACCTCCTTTCCAGGCTTAAAAGCCCAAGTCTCTCCTCAAAAGTCAGACCTTGACACCAGGGATCAGCCTCCTGACTTCTCTGCACTGTCTCCAGCAATTTGACTATCTCCCTTTTTTCTTGGTGACCAGAACTGGACGCAGTACTCAAGATGTGGTCTAACCAGAGCACTGTACAGTTTGACTTCCTCTGACTTGCATTCTACTGTATTGCCTGTGTAGTGCAACACCGCATTGGCTTTGTCTGGTGCTGCTCTGCACTGGTTGGACATGTTTAACAAGGGTCAGCCTTGGTTCAGTGGTATCACTCTCACCTTGAAGTCAGAAGATTGTGGGTTCAAGCCCCACTCCAGAGATTGGCGCACTTAATTCAGACTCATACTTATTTTTAACCCTGCCTGCCTGGTGGACACTGGGCAGATAGTTAAGATATCCCGAGGGACGCAAGCTCCAACATCCCCCACTGATCCTGCAGGCTACAGCTTTAACCTGCTGTTCTGAACAGGTGAGAAGGACATCTGGCCGGGTCCATTAAAAATGCCGATTAGGCTCCGATTAAGTCATCGGGGGCCAACTTCTATTTTATCCTTGAGCCTATGTGGCTTTCCCAGCAGGCCAACCTAACAGGAAGAGGAGTTGGGGCCAGTAGAGGCCCGAAAAGATAAATCTTTCTATTTTTCTTTTGCTTTCCTTGTTCCTCCACACTTGCTCATCTGGACCCCACAAGGAAAGTTTAGGCCGCCCCTTCTCTGAGTTCCACCACTCCAATCGACTTAACTGAGTGCTGGAGACCATTGCTTTGATCCCTGGCAGAGGTCTCCTGCTACCTGACATTGTGTTCCCACCGGTTTCGGGTGGGAACCTGACTGGGGGCGTGCAGATGTGGCGCGGGAGTTAAAATCTCCTGGGCCTCATTCTGCCGGGGCCAGGCGGGTTTACCTCACAGACTTAAAATTGGGCTTTCAGTGCATTACTGAGGGAGTGGTGCATTTTTGGCAGTGTCATCTTTCAGATGAGACATTAAACCAAGGCCCTGTCGGCAGTCTACCTATTCAAGCTAAAGTAAAAAATCTCAGGGGACTATTTGAATAAGAGCTGGGGAGCTCTCCTGGCCAACATTTATCGCACAACCAAAATCACTAAAACAGTTTATTTGGTCATTTACATAGAAACATAGAAAATAGGAGCAAGAGTAGGCCATTCGGCCCTTCGGGCCTGCTCTGCCATTCAAAATGATCATGGCTGATCGTCTAACTCAGTACCCTGTTCCCGCTTTTTCCCCATATCCCTTGATTCCTTTAGCATTAAGAAATATATCTATCTCCTTCTTGGATACATCTAATGACTTGGCCTCCACTGCCTTCTGTGGTAGAGAATTCCACAAGGAAAGCAAAAGAAAAATAGAAAGATTTATCTTTTCGGGCCTCTACTGGCCCCAACTCCTCTGAGTGAAGAAATTTCTCCTCATCTCGGTTCTAAATGGCATACCCCGTATCCTGAGACTGTGACCCCTGGTTCTGGACTCCCCAGCCATCGGGAACATCCTCCCTGCATCTAGTCTGTCTAGTCCTGTTAGAATGATATATGTTTCGATGAGATCACCTCTCATTCTTCTAAACTCTAGTGAATATAGGCCTAGTCGACCCAATCTCTCCTCATACATCAGTCCTGCCATCCCAGGAATCAGTCTGGTAAACCTTCGTTGCACTCCCTCCATGGCAAGGACATCCTTCTTCAGATAAGGAGACCAAAACTGCACACAATACTCCAGATGTGGTCTGACCAAATTTATCTGTTTGCTGTTTGTGGGATCTTGCTGTATTCAAATTGGCTGCCATGTTTGCCTATATTATAACAGTATCTACACGTCAAAAATTATTCGGTGGTTATAAAGTGCTTTAGGGCATCCTGAGAACATGAAAGACAGTACAAAAATGCAAGTTGTTTCTTTCAAATCAATCTGTAATTTTTGACCTGCTTGCATCAATTTCAACTGTCCTCCTAATTTGGTATCATGAGCAAATTTGATCGCTTTGCATTGAATTTCTGAATTCAAGTCATTTATCTAAATGAGAAACTGTAGTGGTTCTAACAACTTGCCCTGGGGCACCCCTCTCAGCATCCTGCCCCCACCAAGACATAACTCTTCAAACAAGTACTCGTTGCATTCCATCCTTCAGCCAGTTTCTCAACCACTCCCAGGGTTTACCTCGAATCCGCACAGCTCTGAATTTGACTAATAGCCTTTCATGTGAGACTTGATCAAATGACTCTTGTACGTCTACGTACACTATGTTGTAGGGATTTCCATAGCCCACTTGGGATTTTATTTCATCAAGGAATTTGAGGAGATTGGTCGAGCAGGATCGTCCCTTTCTAAATCCGCATTGCGTAGAGTCTACTAAATTATTATTATACAGATACACTTCCAATTTACTGATAGTTAATTCCATTCTTTTACAAATGTAAAGAATCTTACAATACCAGGTTACAGTCCAAAAAAACTGTTGGACTATAACCTGGTGTTGTAAGATTCTTTACATTTGTCAACCCCAGTCCATCACCGGCATCTCCACACCATGCTTTTACATGCAATGGAGTTAAGACGTGTGGGTCTGTAGTTGCCTGTGTTTGTTATATCCCCATTTTTGAATATGAGTGCCACACTGGGCTGTTTCCAGTCTACTAGTACTTTACCGAAGCACGATAACTCCCTTACTATGGTCGTCAGTGCCTCACGAACATTCTCCTCATCCTCTCTCATTACTTTAGGGTTAATACAAATTATTCTCGATGATGTGTTTATATTGAGCCCCTTTTAGCCTGTCCAGGACAGCCATCTTATTTATATCATAGTCATCGAGTTTGCTCAGGTTATTTTGTTAAGGGAGGGCATGTTGCTCATGTCTTCCCTTGTGAATATTCAGAAGAAGTAATTCAGAATATTAACTATCTTGTGCTACTCTTTAGCGTTGATTCTGTTTGCATTGTTCTCTAACTGTCCTCTTACAACACTCCCGCAATACAACAGTGACTACTTAGTTAGCTGTGACGCGCTTTAGCACGTCCTGAGGCCATGAAAGGCGCTATATAAATGCAAGTTCTTTCTTTCATTCTTTCAGATTTTTTCATTGTTATGTTTAGCCCCTACTGCCTAAAAAAGGAGAGGCCTTTTTTCCTAGGCCTCTCCTTGTCTTTCTGAAGACCCTTTCAACTTGCTTCTGCTTTTTTTATACTTATCCCAGTGAACATTCTGTGTATAGAATTGGTTGAGATCATTTTCCCTCGCTGAATCACTTTAAATTTGTTTCTTAATCTATTTTTGGTCAAGTAATCTAATTTTTCTAAACCTTTTTCCGAAAGCACTGACCCATTTCACCAAAGAATGCCTCCATTTCTCCTACTTTTGGTGTCTTGCATTGTCAAATACTGAATGTTAAAGGGACATCCCTAAATTATATTCTCGAACTGATATGACACATTTACACTTATATAATGATTAGAACTGATAGTGATTCTAGTTTGGAGAGACCCCGTGTTTCACTTTATTAATGGTGCTTTCCTTTTCTGGGGGAGTTGCTTGTAGACGATTTGGTGGCATTGGTCGTTGTCTAATGTCAGTCATCATTGGTCTCTGCAGGACACGACATTTACTGAAGTAAGAAAAGATCTGAATGTTCAGACTATATTATTACTAATCAGGTCCCCGTTTTTTGCCAGACAGGAGGAAACAAGATGCAGGTGGAGCCAGGGAGTGAGATCGACATGAGCTCTGAGGTTTGCTTTGCTGATGATAAGAGTAGAGAATTTTGTGTGGGGATGAATTTTCTCGGGACTTCTCCCACTCCGTTGCCGTAGTTTCTGTGTAAGTTCAGCGGGAGTCCCGTTTACCTGCGTGTGCTGGATTTCCTCTGAAGTTACGGTGACGGAGCGGAATTTGTCCGAAGGAAATTTACCCGCAAGTAACAAGCACCGCCACATTGTGAGACACAGAAGCAAGTGCAGAAACACTTTTACAAAAAACCCCCCCAGACATTTAGCGTCCTGATTACATTGTAGAAATCGCCAATATTTCACTCAAAAACTGGGCAGGGGGCAGCGAGTGCTAACAACCTATGTACTTTGTGTGAGGCCCATTGTAAGTCTGACAGTAATATCTTTCCCCTCAGGGTGACAAGGCCCCGAAAGCCTAGCCTGCAGCACACCACAGTAGCTCAAGCCGTGAGCTCACAGATGGCACACGTTCAAACTCACCCAGGGACGCTCGCTGAGCTGGGGGTGGACGTGCGTGCGGCTTTCTCCAATGACTTCTCACTGTGATCTCAGCTCGACTCTGGATTGCCGTTAGCGACGGACATTCCACTTTAAGTTCATCCCTGTTTTCTATTCCATTGTGAGCACACTTAATTGGGGCTTTTCACGGGATAGTGTTTGACTTATGGGCTCTCTCCAAACAATGCTCCTCATCAACAAGAGTCGCAACAGATCTAAAAATGAAGGACTCTGAAGCATCAATCAGGGCAAACAACCGCACTATCTGTTGAGATGGTTCAGTTGCTACCTGACGATCTTCATTAGTACCAAGTGATTGGTGGTTCTACATATTCTACTGAGTTTATAAAAAGGTTGTGGTGAACATTCCTGAGATGTTCATCCTTGAGCTTGTCGCTGGCAAGGCCGGCATATGTTACCCATTCCCGAATTGACCTCAGTACAACTGAGTGGCTCGCTAGCAAAGCCAGGCCACTTCAGAGGGCAGTTAAGATTCAACCACGTTGGTGTGGGACTGGAGTCACATGTAGGCCAGACCGTGTAAGGACGGCAGGTTTCCTTCCCTAAAGGACATTCACGAACCAGTTGTTTATTTTTTTACATCAATCCACCAACTTCTTGGCCACTTTTACTGACGTCAACTTTTTATTTCGAAATTTAAAAAAAAACTGAGTTCAGTGGTAGGATTTGAACTCACATATGCTCTAAAACATTAACCCACAATTTCTGGGATTGCTGGACCAGTAACATAACCATTACACTACCATACCCATAAAAGGACAAGCAAGGTGGAGAAATGAAACAGGGATCTGATCAATTCTCATGACATCCAGTATTGAAGCATTGTGACGAAGACCATCAGGACAAGTCAAAACCAGAATTACACATGAACGTAAACAAGGCAACAGGACTGTACGGATTTCATCAGTCCATTAAAGAAATGAAACCTTTTGGAGATGTATTTTCATGTTAAAAACTTGATCCTGTTAACATGACACTGTTATGTGGGCAGATTTGCTGTCAGTTTGTATTTTTTCTGCAATACACGTTGAAATACACTCTGCGATGGCCAAGAGCAGTTTATTTGCTGTTTAACCTTGAAAACTGGAGGGTGGGGTTGTCGAGGGGGGTTTGGAGGTTTCATGCTGAATTCAGGAAACCCGTTTTTGATTTGCTCATTGAGATTTTCTGCCCTCAGCACCCTGGATGGCTCGGTTGAGAGGTGCACTGTCTAATGGAGAACTGATCCATGCAGACATTGATGTATCACTGGTCTTGGGTTGATCTCACCTGGGGCAGTGGTAGGAATGCTACAATTAGTCTGCGCTGCTGGGCTAGGGAGCGGAAATTCAGCTCCGACTCCCCAATCGCTATCTAGTGGCTCCCCCTCTCCCCTTCAAACCTCCCAACTATCTTGTCCAAATGCTTGTGCGGTTGGGGGCTGAGGACAGGATGAAGCTCAGTTGTGATGCCCCTCGTTGTTGAACTGCCAGCTGATGTTCCCTGTCTAGGCTTGCATATGAAGAACTGGTCGGGAGTGCCAGGGCTGGAATCGCGGGGAGGTCCTGAGGGCAGTTAGTACCTTCCCCAGCCCAAGTCAGCACCTTCGGGAGAGGAGGAGAGAAACTTGCAAGAGAAAATAAAATCGCAACCTTCGTACAGGATTTCCTAAATATTGACTAAATATTGGAAGCCCAGCACTAGATCATTCGACTTTGCCAGAACATTTGCGAAGAGTTTGTTGGGTTCCATGCAAACACCAGAGGGCCGATTCTCTGAAGGCACAGTCTTCGACACAAAGCCTCACTGCCCCCATCGATAAGCGCTCCCAATGGGCAGAGCTCCGTGTTGGGTCCGTGCACTCGGAAAATTGGCCCTCTGAAGTCAGAACATTCCGGAACCAGCCAGTCTCGATGCTGTGAACCTTACTGAATGAAACATCGGCTGGATAAACTGACTGGAAAAAACAGCTTTTATCTATTTATTAACCGAGTAATGTCTATCTTTGATGAGGAGAAATCAACATCATTAAACGCAAGTAAATATCACAATGGCCAGCTATTTGTTCCCTAGAATTTTCTCTTTTCATCAATATAACCCCATGAAACCTAACATAGCAGTACTACAGTGAAGAAAAGATGCTACTTATAATTTATAAAGAATTAGATTAAAAATGCCTGTCTATGGATATATATTTTAATAAGTTGGAGGACTTGCCCAACATAGAAACCAAAAGAGTTTGATATAAAGACAGAAAGAGCTGAAAAATTACAGTAGGCCCGCCAGCAACTGTTAATGTTTCAGACGGAGAGCTCGGCTCAGAACCGCTGAACAGTTTGATTGTTATTACAGGAAGTGTGTTGCCAAGAGTGGGAAAGTGAGCAGCGATACAGTTCCTTCAGTCGCTTCCTGGACAGCATTTTTGCGATGCTTCATAAATGGGTTGTAATGGAGCATATTTTAAGGTTTATTTGGAACTATTGAACAGAGGAAACCTCCACAAGCACATTTACAACGCTGATAATGTGCCGTGCGTAAAAGTGCCATTGGTTGATAAGACTGTGCTGCATATAGCGGGTGCCCTGGGCTCGTTGCCAAGGGCGACAGGGCCGGAATATCCAGTGCCAGCAGCCGGTGAAGTGTTGGGGTGGGGGAGAGGGTCAGGGGGCGGGGTGCCAGTAATATTTTCCCCCTCGTTCCATTATGAGGTGGTCACATCATTTAAATGAAATCCGGGGCTTAATGAGCCCAGTGCACAGGGAATGCACCGGCCTGCAGTCCTCTTTGCACTTGTTCCTGCATTGGAATGCAGTGGCCATCTTGAGTACATTCTAGGCCTCAGGCCCTTTGGGCCTAATAATAAAGGGAGCGGATGTCCACCATTGAACGAGTGGCCGAATAAAGACCAGAAATCACTCCTTAAAAGCCATAAGGGGCAACTATTGGAGGATAATCAAAATTTAAGGAGTATTAAATTTTCCACTCTGCAAATTAAGGTAATACATGTCCAAGCAGTATTGTTTACTTTTCTTTATTTTGAGATATATGTAAATTATCTACCAGTTTAAGAAACCAATTGGTGTCGCTGCCAAAAGACCATATAATGTGGATGTAATCAAGATGCCATGACTGTTTCACCTGCCTGTATCTAACTAGCTTATCAGTAAGTGGCACTGATTACAGTTCGTGCTTTAGGGTTACTGTTTGGAGTGTTAAAAGTTGGTGACAATGACGCAGGTCTTCCATGACTTCGTGCCATGAAGATGGGTGATCAGATTGGAAAGATTGGTCTTCCACAGAAGCTTTAATATAAAATTCTTACTTAAAACAGTGAAGAACCACTGATTGTTTGGAAAACAAACAAAAATAACAATGACAATGTTCTTCCCCCTGCCAACTTTGAATGGCTTCCTGAACCAGCACAATTGTTGTGGCAACAGGTAAGGCTGCGACCAGTATCCTACGGCCTTCACTCACCTCTCCTGCACAGCAACTTCTAATGTACATAAGTGATGGTTATTATTTAACTATGAGTCAGTAGTGGAGAATACGAGAGCCCATAAGTTAAAGACTCATAAAAGTCCGGTCTCAATAGCACTCAGACTAGACTCTGTTTAAATCATGTTTAACTGGTTGTGTATGGTTTTTTTTCTGTAAAAACAAAACACTCTCTGTTTCACTTTGAATTGCAAGTAATCTTTCCTGAATTCTGTACTTAATAAATCTATTTCTATATTTGCAATAGATTTGCTATAAAACATTACCAAATGAAATGGCCTCTTTGTTTTCTTCATGTAACCGTCATAGTTAATTAAAATAGGGATTATCAAGCAATTGTATTTCGATGGAATGCTGAAATTGGATTGACTGAAACAGATATCGACACGGGAAAGAATGATTGGCATTGCTTTTCAGTAGGTTTCTAACCCCATGACCAGTGAAGCAATGGTATCATCACATTGCCCATCACAAGCTGCTATGACTTTTGTTGTGAACCTGAACCATGCGGATCAGGAAGATCCCAGCATCAATCCTTGGCCTGCTTTGAGCTAGCTGAACTCAGTTGCATTGGAGGTGGGAATGCTACAATTGGCCTTAGTGCCTTTGGGCTAGGGAGGAAAGAAATCAGCCAGGTCCTCACTCTTGATCACAATCCAATAATCCCTCCTGTGAAGTACATACATGTGACCATCAGGTGAGAGCAGCATTGGATTTGGCCCTGATGCCCTCCACAATTGAACAACTAGCAAGAGTCAACAGCCTGGAAGTGAACGTCCCGAACTGGGCGCAGGGTGCAACCCCTGACCGGAACGGGTAGACCTGAGGCTCACCTGATATTGGGCCTCAGGCCACATTTACACGAGACCGGCGAGCTGCGGATACCTGCTGGGCGTCTCCGGGGCAACTCGCTGGTGAATCGGCATTGAATTTGGGCTGCTACCCAGGTAAGTCTTCGGAGGGGCGGGGGGGGGGGGGTGGTGGGGGGCAGTGTGAGCGATCGGGAGAGGTGGAAATGATCGGGAGGGGTGAAGTGATTGGGAGGGAGGGGGGTGATTGGGAGAGGGGCGGATACGATTCCGGGGGGGCTGAACGGGACCCGGCAACGGTCTTTGGCACTGCAGTAGACCTGGGAAGAGCACTCCCTGTCTACGTTCACTTAAGTCTTTTTTAACAAATTTATCCATTTGTTGGTGGCCTCCAGCAGTCCATTTAAAGACCGCTAGTTAGGCCGCATGTAGACCACGTTTTCCTGAACACAGCCAGCCCAGCTGCGTTCAGGGCAGCCCAGTTTTGCAAAGGGGGCCTCAAACAGGCGTTAGGCCCCTTATTTGCAGATGTTCCATTGTTGCTCATCAGATGTCACACTAAAGTATGGTTTGACATCTTGCCATGTGTCAAAGAATCTGGCAAGCTTATCCTAAATAGGACCTGGCTGCCCTCAATCAATTTTTGATTTTGAGCGGGAGTTTTCTCCGCTATCAACCATCTTCTTAAACTCCTTTGCCCTGCCCCCCTCCACCTAACTTCTCTTCCTGGCCCCCATGCCATCTGGTGTTTTAAATGGTTCCCTCTCCACGGGTACTGCCCCTCTCCATTTCAAATCTGCCATTATCACCCTTCTCTTCAAAAAAAAGCCCACCCTTGACCCTTCTGTCTTTGCAAACTACCATCCAATCTCCAAACTCCCTTTCGTCTCCAGAGCCCTTGAACGTAGTGCCGCATCCCAGATCCGTGGCCCTCTTTCCAGCAATTTGAAACCAAGGGTGTCAACCTCGGCTCAGTGGGTAGCACTCCCACCTCTGAGTCAGAAGCTGCACTCCAGAGACTTGATTACATAATCTAGGCTGACGTTTTAGTGGATTACTGAGGGAGTGCTGCACTGTCAGACATTCCGTCTTTCGGATGAGATGTTAAACCAAGGCCCTGTCTGCCCTCTCAGGTGGATGTAAAAGATCCCATGGCGGTACTCGGAGAAGAGCAGGGGAGTTCTCCCCGGTGTCCTGGCCAATATTTATTCCTCAACCAACACCTAAAAAACAGATTATCTAGTCATTTATTTTATTGCTGTTTGTGGGAGTTTGCTGTGTGCAAATTGGTTGACGCATTTCCTTACATTACAACAATGACATCAAAAGTACTTTGTTGGCTGTGAAACACTTTGGGACATCCTGAGGATGTGAGAGGCACTAAATAAATCCACGTTCTTTCCTCTCCTCTGCTTTTTCTTCTTACCGTGCATTTCAAGTCAATATGAAGCTGGAACCGATTTGTTGAACAAAAGGAAACAGTTTTTGCATCCTTGGTGCAGAGAGAAGTGGCTGCTCCTCTCAGGCTGAAGTTCAAACACCTTATCCAGGGTAACATGACGGGAAATCTCCAGCTTCTAGTGACAACTCTACGACTGGGGATTGAGTGAATAATCCACCTTCCATTTGCCAACACTATTGTTCCTCACCCTGTTGAGCGTGCTTACAAACTACAAGAATGGGACCCAATGGTGTTTTCAAAAAATAATCAGTTTTAATGCCCTATTATAATTTTTATGAAGCATAACTACAAATGGTAAGCAATCATTTCAGAATTACCATCAGCTCTTTGAAGAACTGCTGGAGTGTATTAAAATGTGTGTCAGTACAAGCAGTTCAATGTGCGTTGCATCTTTGACGAGATATTAGCATCAGAGCTCGACACCATCCAGAACAAAGCAGTTGGCTTGATCGGCACCCCGTCCACCTGCTTAACCATGCACTCCCTTCACCACCGGCGCACCATGGCTGCAGTGTGTCCTATCTACAGGATGCACTGCAGCAACTCGCCAAGGCTTCTTCAACAGCACCTCCCAAACCCGCAGCCTCCGCCCCCTAGAAGGACGAGGGCAGCAGGCGCATGGCAACACCATCACCTCCAAGTTGCCCTCCGATTCACACACCATCCAGACTTGGAAATATATCGGCCGTTCCTTCATCATCACTGGGTCAAAATCCTGGAACTCCCTCCCTAACAGCACTGTGGGAGAACCTTCACCACACGGACTGCAGCGGTTCAAGAAGAAGGCCCACCACCACCTTCTCAAGGGCAATTAGGGATGGGCAATAATTGCCGGCCTTGTCAGCGACGTCCACATCCCGAGAATGAAAACAAATCAAAGTGGGGCTCACGTACGATGAGCTCTGACGTGGCAGAATTTGATCTGTAGCGAATGCCCTGATTTTCCACATCACTTTTCGTTTTATTGAGAAGGGCCAAAGTGGGCAGTGCAGGGCAAGATTAAAGACAGGAGATAGGAAGTAAATCAAGCAGTAGAGATAAGGTTATTCTAAATTAGGGTTTTAAAAGCCAGTAGGGTGTGAGAAGAAGACAGTATTGAAGGAAGTAAGGAGTTCCATGGTTTTGAGGCCCTGGGAAAGAATGGTTCTAGACTATGAGACAATGTAATGATTTCAACACAGTGAGGATTAAGGAGAATGAAGAGTATTAGGAACCGTCTATTTGAAGCTTGGCAGAAGCAGGAGAGGGAAATTCAGAGGGCAGTGACTGACGTAGATAAGGGAGGCTCTAATAGAAAGGGATTCACAAAGAACTGTATAGCCAACCTTTTCTCATTTATTTACGAGCACACAATGCGGTGATGTAAATCGCATCAAAATTAATTGAGGTTGGTGATGCGGCAGAAATGCTCCACGACAATCTGCTCAGCCCTTGAACACAAAATTCTACTCACAATCTGCTGCCCATTCACGATGTCGCCGTGTAGAACTTGAAGATGTTACATGAGGAAATAGTCTTCTGAAAAAAA